>NW_027440188.1:0-228076 GCF_031893055.1 Leptodactylus fuscus | reverse complement strand
ATGATATCCAGTAGTATCAACACAATAGGGCTACACGTAGTATATTGTCTCAGGAATTGGAGTATTTGTAGAGGTTTCCCGTAGGGGATGTAGCTCAGTGGAAGAGCGCATGCTTCGCATGTATGAGGCCCCGGGTTCAATCCCCGGCATCTCCATGTTATGTGATAAACAACTACAAAAACATCAAAGATCCAGAAAACTGAGGAATGTGCAGGAATTCAGGAAACATCTGCCCGTCTGTATTATAAAGGCTGAATATTATCTGTTCACCATTTTAGAAGCCTATGTCAATAGTGAACACTAGGGGGCGGTGTAGCTAACACAATACATGTATAGAAATATCCAGTAGTATCAGCACAATAGGGCTACACGTAGTATATTGTCTCAGCAATTGGAGGATTTATAGAGGTTTCCTATAGGGGATGTAGCTCAGTGGTAAAGCGCATGCTTTGCATGTATGAGGCCCCGGGTTCAATCCCCGGCATCTCCATGTTTTGTCTTACATAACAATCACTAAAAACATGAATTTGTTCAACTTTAAGCAGAAATATCTAGATGTGATCCAAGAAACTGTAATATCTGATAAAGCAAGTATCAGAATATCCTTCACTGTCATGTGCAGTATTCCTAAAGATGTATACATAATGTGGCCAGTAGGTGGCAGTCCGCTCATACACAGAAACATTCAGGTATCTCCATGTTATGTGATAAACAACTACAAAAACATCAAAGATCCATAAAACTGATAAATGTGCCGGAATTCACAAGATGTCTGTCTGGACGTAACGCAAAGGACGGATTCAACTATCAAAATGTCATCCTGCATTTACGAATCCCCAGTACAGTCAGTGCTGGACACTAGGGGGCAGTATAGTCAGCACAATACACTGCCTGTGGTATAATGAACAGACATTTTTATTTATATAGGGCCCATCATATTCCTCCATATAACATTGACAGCCCTGCTGCCTCCACTTCTGCTTCAGCCCTCCAGGGAGCCCCGTCTGTCCCACATGATGTCAATGTTTCCTATTGGGCCCAGTCTTTACCAGTTCTGTCCATGGTTACAGACCTAAAATGTAGACAGAATTTTTTTCTGCCCTTTTGTATTTGGAGATGCTGGATCTGTGTATGTAGATATAGATATATCTGAAGACGGATACTGAGTGTGACATCTATAAAATAATACCGCCAATATAATAGAATAAATTAATCGAAAGTTACAGGAGGAGACGTAACAAGGAAATCCAGTATAAAATATCACGTGTCAGACATCTTGCACCGAGCCCTGGTCTACAAGGATCTGTGCCCAATATGTCCATACAGAAGCTGATCTCATCCTTGTGTGTTTCTGTGTATGAGCAGACTGCCACCTACTGGACACTTTATGCCTATATCTCTACAATATAGTGTATGGTGTGAAGGATATTTTGATACTTGGTTTATCAGTTAACCGGTTAAGGACCGGGCCCAAAAGTATGTTAAAGACCGGGCCTTTTTTTCCAAAACTGACATGTGTCACTTTAAATGGCAATAACTTTGAGACGCTTTAACTTACACAAGTGATTTTTAGATTGTTTTTTTCGTAACACATTATACTTCATGTTAGTTGTAAACACTAATCAATATTTTTGTATTTATTTATAAAAAAAACTAGGAAATTTGATGGAAATTTGAAAAAATTTGCAATTTTCAAAATGTGAAATTTTCTACTTTTCAGGCAGATAGTTATACCATCCAAATACATGAATAAATATTATCTCCCATATCTCTGGTTTATATCGGCATCATCTTTTGATTGTCTTTTAATTTATTTTGGACGTCACAAGGCTTCCAAGTGTAACAGCGATTTTCCAGATTTACAAGAAAATTCTCCAAAACAATTTTTTAGGGACCACTTCAGTTCTGAAAGTAATTATAAAGGCCTGTATAATAGAAACCCCCATAAATCACCCCATTTTCAAAACTGCACCCCTCAAATTATTCAAAACAGCATTTGGGATGTTTGTTAACCCTTTAAGCATTTCATAAGAATAAAAATAATATGGCAGTGAAATTTAGACATTTCATTTTTTTTCACTAATACATTCATTTAGACCTAAAATTAACACATTCAAAAAGTGTTAAAGGAGAAAATGCATCTGACAGTTTATTGTGCAATTTCTCCCGTACACAGAAATACCCCACATGTGGGTGTAAACTGATTTTTGGGCACACAGCAGTGCATGGAAGGGAAGTAGCGACACTGGGTGTTTGAACAGCAGATTTTGCTGGAATAATTTTCAGGCACCATGCCTCATTTGCAGAGACCCTAGAGTACCAAAACAATGGAAACCCCCCAAAAGTGACCCCATTTTAGAATCCACACCCCTCACAGAATTCATCAAGGGGTATAGTCAGCATTTTGACCCTACAGTTGTTTCACAGATTTTACTAACATTGGGATGTGTAAATGAAAAATTACTAAAATGTCACTTTATCTCCAAAGTTTTCATTTTCACAAGGGGTTAAAGGAGTAAAAGCCCCCCACAGTTTGTTAAACAATTTCTCCTGAACACGGCAATACCCCATATGTGGCCATAGTATGCTGTATGGGTACATGGCGGGGCTCAGAATGGAAGGAGCGCTATTTGGCGTTTGGATGGCAGATTTTGCTGGAATTATTTTTAGGTGCCATGCCGCATTAGCAGAGCCCCTAGAGTACCAATACAGTGGAAACCCCCTAAAAGTGACCCCATTTGGGAAACTACACCCCCCACAGAACATATCAAAGGGTAGAGTGAGCATTTTGACCCTACAGCTGTTTCACAGATTTTATTAACATTGGGCCATGAACATGAAAAATTACTTTTTTTCCAATAAACTGTCAATTTAGCCCCAAATTTTTAATTTTCACAAGAGGATAAAGGAAAAAAAGCTCCCTAGAGTTCGTTACACAATTTCTCCTGAACACGGCAATACCCCATATGTAGCCATAATCTGCTGTATGGGAACATGGCGGGGCTCAGAATGGAAAGAGGGCTATTTAGCTTTTGAAGGGCAGATTTTGCTGGAATAGTTTTCAGGTCCCATGTCGCATTTGCAGAGCCCCTAAAGTACCAATACAGTGGAAACCCCCTAAAAGTGACCCCATTTTGGAAACTACACCCCTCATAGAATTTATCTAGGGGTAGAGTGAGTATTTTGGCCTCACAGGTGTTTCACAGATTTTATTAACATTGGGACATGAAAATGAAAAATTACTTTTTTTCCCAATAAATCGTCCATTTAGCGCCATAGTTTTAATTTTGCAAATAGTTTAAGAATTAAAAGCCCCCCCACAGTTTGTTACACAATTTCTTCTGAACACGGCAATACCCCATATGTGGCCATAATCTGCTGTATGGGTACATGGTGGGGCTCAGAATGGAAAGAGCGCTATTTGGATTTTGGAGGGCAGATTTTGCTGGAATAGTTTTCTGGTTAGGGTCTCTGCAAATGTGACATGGTGTCCAAAAACGAAGAATCTAAATCTGCACTCCAAAAGCACATAGCGTTCCTTCACATCTGCACCCTGCTGGGTACCCAAATGGCGGTGTATGCCGACATGTATGACACTAGTGTACCCCGGATAACGGACTTAATGCCATATGTGGGTAGAAATGGCTGTTTGGGCACAGCCGGGGACAGAAGGGAAGGAGCACGATTTTGTTTTTTGGAGCACAGTTTGGTTTTTGGACGTCATGCCACTTTTGCAAAGCCCCTGAATTGTCAATAAAGTGGAATCCGCAGACATGTCACCCTATTTTGGACACTACCCCACTGATGGGATTTATCAAGTGGCGTAGCGAGAATTTTTAACCCTTGAGTGTTGCATTTATTTAGTTTCCAGAAATGAAATCGCAACTGATAGAGAAGTTAAAAATGAAATTGTTCCAGAGATTCGCCATTTTTGTGCCCAACTTATGTCAGCAGAGATACACACTCCAAAAACTGGTAAGGGGGTATCCCGGGCACAAGAGCTTTTAGAGCGTTCATCTCTGATACGAGGCGGGCGCAACATATTAGGCACTGAAATGACAGATTCCTGGAAAAATTGTTATTTTCACCTCTCACCTCGCTTCATATTCATTTATGGATAATAAGTTATAGCAACACTTGGGGGTTAAATGCTGTCTGTACCCCTGGAGAAATCCTTCAGGGGTGTAGTTTCCAAAATAAGGTCACATATCAGGGGATTCCACTTTACTGGCGTTTCAGCTCTGCAAAAGTGTCATGGCATCCAAAAACCAAACCGTCTGCGCTCCAAAAACCCAATAACCCTTCTTCCCTTCTGTGTCCGGCTGTGCCCCTATATCAGTTTATACCCACATATGACATTACGTCCGTTATCCCGGGTACACCAGTGTCATACATGTGTCATACATGTGGCATAAACTGCAGTTTGGGCGCACAGCAGGGCGCAGAAGGGAAGGAGCGCGATGCGGCTTTTGGAGCACAGATTCAGATGTTTGGTATCTGGACGCCATGTCATGTTTGTAGAGCCAGTAAGGTACCAGAAAAGTGGATTCCCCAAAGGAGTGACCTAATTTTGAAAACTGCACCCCTCAAAGAATTTCTCAGGGGGTGTAGTGAGTATTAGTATCCCAGACGTGACTGCACAGCGGATGGCGAAGAGGGAATATATAAGCTGTGCGGAGGACATTGCAGACACCAAATTCCCTACTATGTCCCAGTAGCTCCTATGATTGGGGGAGTTGCTCTGGGGGTCACTTTGGGGGTCACTTCTGGTGTCTTTTCCCTCATAAGCTGTAAATCTGGGGTGTCCCCTGATATTCGCTCGCACAGCTTATATATTCCCTACCTGCCGCAGCCAGTTGTGATCTAATGATTTGGCGATTTTTGGTGGTTTTTGCCTTGGCATTATTAGATGTTATATTTTCTTTATTTTTCTGGTGACACGGCCATATAAGGGCTTGTTGTTTGCGGGATGAGATGCATTTTGTAATGACACCATCTTTGGGTGCCTACAACATACTGAATACATTTTATTAACTCTTTCTTGCTGGATTAAAAAAAAAAAAAAAATCAATCCTGGCATTGAGTTTTACATTTTAAATTTTGCGCCATGCAGCGTACAGTATAAGCGACATGTGACCTTTATTCTGCGGGTCGGTACGGTTACGGCAATACCTCATTTATGTTATTTTTTTATGCGATACTAATTCTGTAGAATAAAAACACATTTGGGGACATAAATCAATGTTTTTTGCATCGCCATCTTCTGAGAGGCGTAACATTTTTATTTTTCAATTGACAGTGCTGGTTGAGGGCTTATTTTTTGCGGGACAATGTGCGCTTTTTATTGGCACTGTTGTGGGGTACCTATAACTTTTTGATCACTTTTTATAGCATATTTTGTAGGATGAGATGGCAAGAAATCATTACTTCTGGCGAGTTTTTTCCGTGTTTTTTTTCCCGACGTTCATTGTGTACATTAAATATTATTTTAGTTTTATTGTACAGGTTGTTACGCACGCGGCGATACCAAATACGCATTACTTTTTTTATTTTTAGTGCTTTTTTTATATAATTCATTTTGTATAGAAAAAAAAGAGATTTTTGGTCTTTATAACTTTATTACTTTTTTCATACACTTTTTTTTTTTTTTTTAACTTTTTTTTAACTTTTTCATGTATCCCTTTAGGACACTTGAATCAGTTGATGCTTTGATGAAAGCACCAACTGATTCAGCACAATAGCAGACAGGACACGAGCAGGACATGAGCCTGCTCGTGTCCTGTAAGCTACAGAGGAAGTGAGACACATCGCTCACTTCCTCCATCGCCTGGCAGGATCACCAGGTATGTGGGGGCTCCGGTAGTCTGGGGTCACTGGCCAGACCCCAGACTACCTTTTACTGACATTGGCACCCCCCGATCTCGCCGCGGGGGGTGCCCATCACCTTCAATTGTCGTCGGATCCAAGCACATGAGGCTGTAAATTTACGTACGGCGGTCCTCATGTGGTTAATGAGAGAAACCGAATCAATCCCTTTGTATGATAGGAACTGCTTCCACAAAAAATACTGGGAAAATTTGCAAATTGAGCCTAGTTTTGAAGACACAGAATTTGATTTATATTGTGCTGTGGAAGAACAAGAGACTATTGACGAAGAACCACTCAGTAGTACTGCTAAGTACAATCTGGCGTTCCAATCCCTAACTCAGTTGGCGGATATTTTATCTAATCACGGAACTTCAACCTTTCTAAACTACTTGGAAGAAATCAAGGTTATCCAAAACAATGCCAGACGAGGTTCTTCGTTATTACAACCCAGCTTGTCATAGAACCAGTCTGTACATCAAGATGTTGCAGGTGCTGAGACTTCAAATGTTCCGGATATAGTTGATGGAAATACACCACCTTCTACAAGCTGCAAATCTTCATCTGCGCGTCCGCAGGTAGTTGTACCTTTTCAGGCTGAAGGTATCCACAAAGAGGAGAAAAAGGGAAACAACCAAAACACAAAAAAATTGCAAGGAAATAGAGAAATGTCTGATTTGCCACTTTGATTTGGGGAAAAAGTCTAAAAAATTGACAACTTGTTTTTCTTGTTGTTCCACACTACATGAAGATTGTTATAGAGTGGATGGATGTCCGCAGTGCGAGGAAGATTAGCCATTGTAACATAAATGTCTTAATAAAGTGAAAATATACTGGGATAAATATGATACATCTGCAGTTCATTTAAGTTTATAGGCACGGTACACGGATGGTACCTAAAAATAGCAAGGAGTTCATAGGTACGGTACCTAGAAATAGCCACATCCAGATTTTAATTCAAATTATTATTATTTTTTTTTTTTTCACACACAGTCACATGACCTTACTTCTGTGATGTCATAAAACTAGGATCTGCTTACCTATTATGTGAGGTTCTGTTCATATTTGCATATGATGATGTCATAATGCACATATTTGCATATGATGATGTCATAATGCACATATTTGCATATGATGATGTCATAACGGAACCCTGAGGGTATATAAACCCTGCGCGCTGTGACATCACAGCCATTTCTTGAGTTGATGCTTTTGCTGACACTTCACTTTGGTTCTGGAAGAGCGAACTAGTTTGTACTACATATCTAGTGATTACTTCCATTCATTCTTACTGATCTTTGATCAGGGCCCAGTAATATCGGAGCCACCTGAGAACTTAGTTCTCTAATATTTCATCAGATCCGCCTTGGTAACTAAGCCATGAGCGCCCGAGAGCTGCGTCAGCTGATAGCTGACAATGATACATGGCTGCGCCGACCGGAGAATCAAGGTAAGTGAATTGTTCAGGAAGAGAGAGACAATATTCCCCCCACCCTAGAGGAGATTTCCTGGGAGGAGTTATCCCTGGGCTCTGCTCAGCAATGTTTCAGGGTAAACAGCACATTTTCCATTCCTAGTCGTTTGGGGTGGGTTTTACTTTCCTCCGAATTCCACCCCTGCCCATGATAGAAAACAGAAGTTCTTTATTCAGGCAATTTGACAAACTGGGCCCCATAATCACAAAACAATAACCCGTCTAAAACATAACTGTTATTCCCAATAAATCAATAAAAGAAATCCCAACAACGTTAAACCCCCCACTCTAAGGGTATGTTCACACGGAGGAAAAGGTCATGGAACATTCCGCAACAGGAAAAGACAAAAGGATATATCCAGCACTCGGAATCCGGCCTAATAAAAATAAACTTAACTTTTATTAAGAATTGGTCATTCTTCCATTAAAAATTTTTGATCATACGAGGGGTAAGCTAATGTCCCTTGTATGATCATAATTTTTTAATGGAAGAATGACCATTTCTTAATAAAAGTTAAGTTTTATCTTTATTAGGCCGGATTCCGAGTGCTGGATATATCCTTTTGTCTGTTCCTGTTGCTGCATTTTGGCTTAGCCGAGAGAGCCATTATCCGTGCACCGATCTTTTGGAATCCTGCTACAACGCTGACGGCTCTGACACGTGAGTAGTGCACTTCTAAATTATTATCATTTTTTCTATATTAAGAGCTGTGACCTTCATATCTTTTTCACGGAACATTCCATTTGAACATTCCGCGACGAAATGCCGATGCAGCATCAGTTTTCTATCGCGGCAACCCATTCCTGTGTAGGCCCGAATAAATGGTCAAGCCATGGAATTCACGGCTGATTCTGCCGCAGATATAGGGCATGTCGCTTCTTTTTTACGCTACTAGCTAGCGTTCGGTCCAGTTTCTTCATATCTCCCATCACTACCTTGTTCAGAAAAGAAACTGCCACCCCCCAGACCCTTAAAGAGGACCTTTCACCGATTTGGGCGTAGGCAATTCTATATACTGCTGGAACACTGACAATGATCTGAATTCAGCGCACTGTCGGCTTTCCCAATCTGTGCCCCGGGTAAAGAACTATCGGCCCTGGTACCGTAGCTCTTTACAGTCAGAAGGGCGTTCCTGACAGTCACTCAGGTACATCCTTCTCCACAGCAGTGCCTATTGCGCTGTACTGGGTGAGCTGGGAGGAACGCCCCCTCCCTCCTGATAATATTTGTCTATGGACAAGCACTGTCAGCTTTCCAGCAGTACAGAGTAACTGTTCAAGCATACATCAATATGATCAGCAAAGTGAGATTTTGCTGAATAGATTTCTGGCGAGAGGTTACCCTCTTTGAACGGGCAGCGGAACAAACAAGGCTAACCCCGAGAGAAACTGCCGCTATTATTATACCCTGGGGTCTTTTCAGACCCTGGAGTATAATAATCAGAGACTCAGGGGAGGTGAAGAAGCATAATAAACAGTGTAACTCACCTCTCCGGGATCCATTGTTACTCCTAGCACAGGCTTCAGGAATTTATGGCAATGTCCCAGACGTGACATCCCCACGTGACATCTGGGACATTACTGCTCAGATCTGTTTTCAGGGCATCCTGTCTTGGGCTGGTTAAGAGAAAAAATAAGGAAAAAAATAAACTGGTAAAATTGCCTCCCCTTTGAAAGTGCTGCCTGAGGCGGCTGCGTGACCTCGCCTCAGAGGCGCGGCCCTGGTTGGGGGAAAGCTAGCGCTCACCTGTGTGGAGAGGGAACTTATGGGCTTTAATCCTTGGTGGCCAGCGCACATACAAGTCTATGACAGGGAGAGGCTGTTGCTTGTGTTTCCAGTTAATTTAGGGAACTAACAGCCCATTGGGGTTAGTGTTTACTGGGGAGAGTGCCTTCTATGCCTCCCTGTTGTTCTTAATGGCATATGCTATGGACATGCATTAATCCCCGCGATTATCAGGTTGGACAAATATATCTCCCAAAGATCTTTGTTTGGCATTACATTAGGCTTCTAATCTCTATAAATCCCCATTAGATTATTATTGTTTTGGTCCCTGTATGATTACTATACACTATGAGCAGCGGGACCGTTAGGGCTAGTTCACATGGGGGGCAATGAGGCAGATTTTGACAGCAGATTTCACCTCAAAACCTGCCTCCATACAATGGTGGTCTATGGAGACTGCTAGCTTTCATTTTTCCGCTAGCAGTTTTCCCTCCCCTCTATTCACTTTAGGGGAGGGGAAAACCGCCTGTCATTTTCTGAAAAAAACTGCTCAAGAAAAGAACGCCTCAAGGTAAAAAACAACGCTTCCTAATTAGGAAGCGTTTTTTTTCGGGACCAAAATAAGCCAGGTGGTTTTTACATGTGAACTAGCCCTTAGCATTGGGGATTTAACATTGCTGGGAGTTCTTTTATTTATTTATTGGGAATAAAAAAAAAATTCAGACGACTTATTGTTTTGTGATTATGGGGCCCAGTTTGTCCAATATTAGTTGATGGCGTCCCTTCATCCAGTGAATGATATATATCTTTATTCAGGTTACTGTTGAACTTAACTATACTGGGGTCTCTTCTCCTCAAAACCCTTAGCAATAACAGGATCCATTCCTATGGGCTAAATGTGTTACCTTTATATATTTACAGGTCAGGCAGCAATTGTCCATAGACTGAGGTCATCCCTAGGACATCGTGGAGAACCTTCTACTGGACATCAAAGAAGCAGGAATCCTATCACTGCGAGGACAGGGAGACGCGACAGAGCTCCTCCACAGCACAGAGGACTAGAAGAGAGCAGGGAAAGAAGCCGCTCTCCATTAAGACCCGCCCCTGCAGAGCCCTCCAGAATAATAGGAGAGAGTAGCAGTGATAGCAGCCGTCCAGCAAGTGGATCCACAGCTGACACCACTGAATTTCAACGGCCAAATCCGGTTCCACCCCCTGAGGATCCAGTTCCAAGCAGATCTCCTGTATACTCCTATCCTGCAACCCGTGCATTCAATAGATTCATTCAGCTGCTGGACATGGGTGGGATGACCCCAACGTCACCGGCAATGCCACAGGGGCAACCACTTGAACCACATGCACAATATCTACTTTGGCAGGAGAGACGGCGGCGTCCGCCCAGCAGGAGAACTCTGCAGATTCAGAACTTACCCACTAGAGAGGTAATATCTCAGGAGGAGGCACAGTCATGTGTAATCTGCATGACTGAATATGAGATTGGAGAGCGAGTCACAGAGCTTCCCTGTACTCATAACTTTCATCAGGGTTGCATCTCGACCTGGCTCCGCTCTCACTCTCAGTGCCCCCTGTGCCGTACCCACTGCTTCCAATGAAGCCCCATGAAGGGCTATGAACAGAGACATCCCAAAATAATGGAAGGTAAGCTATCTATATTTCATCTTTTCCCTCCGCCCTATCAGATGTATGTGACATGTAACATAGAAATAATAACATTTTATCTTTTTCTATCCAGAAAGAATATCCAAGCCTGGAAAAAGAACAGCCTGAACTACAATCCGTTACAGGACACGGCAGCTCCAGACCCGGATGGTGCCATATACTTTATTCCATGGCAAATTCTTCCTTTAAAAAAAAAAAAAAAAAATGTAAATAAAAAAAAAAAAAAAAAAAAAAAGATTGTGTAAATTGTTTTTACTTTTTTTACTGTATATAATAATATTTTGTGATCTAGGAGCCTATAATGATAAGTAAGACAGAGGTAGCAGTTACACCAAATACACGACCGCACCAACAGATATACATGGGCCTAAGGGCACAAGGAGGCTCAAGGCCCCTCTGTTATTCTCCAACTCTCTCAAAACATCTGGGAGGGGCCCTCAGAAAGGTTGACTGCCTGGACTCCCAGGGTGGACAAGTGTCCTCAGCCCAGCAGAATAACATAACATGAGCACTCTATGTACCAGTCATATCAGAAAAGCAATGTGACTGACACATTTAGCATTAATGTCACAAAAATGGGGAGTGATCTGCAAAAAGGGGGTGTTCTCCCAAAAGGGTTTGGGCCGCCGGACAATTTTTACAAAACGCTTTGTGCACCAGGTCTCCCAGAGGCCAATATGTCAAATTTAGCAAGTGTTTGTATATGTAGACACAAGTATAATAAATGGCACATGGTAGGTGGGGCCCTGTTTCAGATTTTGAAACTGGTCCCAAAAACTGCCTGTATGATGGTGAAGAGGGGACTAGAACACATTCACATTCAGACACTACAGACCTACACAATTCTGGACTCCTAAAAATCTGTTACAATCGTTCACCCCCTTCTGCTGCTCATACAGATGCTCCAGCATGTTTAAGGGGGAGTTTCATCAAATTGGAAGATGGCAGATAAGCCAGTCCAAGAGCAGATTATTTGTCACTGCTAGAGATGAGCAAACAGTTAAAGTATTCGATGTTCGTTATTTGTTACGAATAGCATCTCAATATTTGACTATTCGAAGGAATATCGAACCCCATTATAGTCTATGGGAGAAAATGCTTCGTTACAGGGGATCCCACCATTCGATGCCAACATGTCTGCAATGCAACTGGGACAGCAGGGGAAGCATGTCTGGGGACATCTAACACACCAAAGTCCCTCTATTACCCCACTATCACAGCCTAACAACTACACACTTTGCACATTCAAAAAAACCTCTACCAAAGTGGGAAAATATCTGGAAACCTTCTTTACTCCCCATATGGATGGACACAAACCCAAATTTAAGCTAAATAAACATTAACAAGCACCCCTTTAAATCACGTTGCCCATTACAATCACAGATGGAATAGGCAATGGGAAATCCAACAGTACCCACCCTCAACTGTCATTGTGGATGTGTGTGTGAGATGTGGTAAGACCTTTCAAAATTCACTTTTCTAGCCCTTAACATGAGCCCTTCCAAATTAGGTTACAGGTAGGGTTGAGTGATCATGTTCGGAAAGATCTGATTCCGATCAGCGATCGAGAAAATTTCACGATCGCCATCGGAAGTCCGAACACGATCTATTTATGTGGGATCGAGATCGGTGATCTTTTCCCACAATGCTTTGCTTAGCCTTCACACTGAGTATATGCTGTATACTCAGTGTGAAGGCTCCGCTACAGTTCTATAGGAATGAATGGAAGCAGCCGGCACACAGCTTTAACCCCCTGCGCGCCGGCTGCCTCCATTCATTCGAATGGGAGGCTAAACTAAACATTCCTAGCAGCTACTTACCTCTAGAGATGGCTGCTCCGGTGCCCTCCTTCTTCTTGCCTCGCTGCCCCGCCTCCCAGGTTAGTGTTTAAAGCGCTAGGTAGGCGGGGCTTGCGGCTTAGGAGAGTGTGGGCGGGTACAAGGCGGGGAGACGTGACGTCTCCCCTCCCAGTACCCGCCCACACTCTCCTAACCCACCCACACTCTCCTAACCTGGCAGGGAGGGGGCAGCGAACGGAGAAGAGCAGCGTGGAGCGGCAGCGAGGCAAGGAACAAGGAAGGCACCAGACCAGCCATCTCTGGAGGTAAGTGGACACCAGGGGGGAGTAAGTTCACCATCATCATCCTGCTGAGATGGAGCCACTAAACGAACCCTTGCCTTCAAAGGCATGTCTTGGAGCTGCGACTGAGCCAAATCTAAACACAGAGTCCTTTGGAACTGAACAAAATTCAAGGCTGACAGACCCAACTCCACATGCTGCAGCACAAGCAACCGGCAGTCAGACTAAGATGGTCTCTTCATCGAGCAAAACACAAGATTCTTTGGCAGCCTGCTTTGTCTCCCCGCCCAATATTCCTGGCAGGAGTGCTGAAACACCACTCTCCTCCTCCTCCGCCGTTGAATCGACCTCAGCTACTGTCGTGGGGAGACGTCAGCAGGCCGCGCTGAAGATCATCAGCTTGGGGGACAGACAGCACACTGCCTCCAAGGTCAGGGATGCCATCCTAGCTGAGATGGAAATGTGTTTTTCACTGCTGCACCTGGGGCCAGGCATGTTTGTCATGTGTGATAACGGCAGGAACCTGGTAGCGGCTCTTGAGCTTGCCAGCCTCCAACACGTTCCATGCCTGGCCCATGTCTAACTTAGTGGTGCAACATTTTTTGAAAACATACCCAAATGTACACGAGCTACTGGTGAAACTTTGTGCGCCCACTTTTGCAAGTGTACAGGAGCCGCTGCTAGCCTCCGAAGCCTCCAGCAACGCATCCATCTGCCAGAATAGAGTGTGTGAGCAGCAGAGACCTTTGATGGAGTACCATGTCCAAAACCCAAAGGTTCCTCAGAGTCAGCTCCCCCAGTTTCTGCACCATGAGTTTCCATGGGTGGCAGACTTATGTGAAATCCTTTCCCATCCTTTCCACTGGACACAAAACATTAGCATGCGCTCATCACAACTCCGGATATGGCAGCTGTGTTAAGCAGGTTGTAGGGTACAACGCAGACCAGGCCCGAGCTGTGGTTATGTGCGGTTTGCAGTAAGGGGACATTGAGCAATTGTAAGAGGAGTTGGTGGACAACGAGGCCACCGACCCGACATGGACAGGGGTGATGTCTAGCGGGTAAAGCAGTGTAGATGTCGAGGCAAGCTAATCAACAAAAAAAGTGGCTAGAAGAGGCATAGACTGGGGTGATGTCTAGGGGCGAAAGCAGTGTAGATGTGGAGGCAAGCTAATCAACAAAAAAGGTGGCTAGAAGCAGAGGCATAGACTGGGGTGATGTCTAGGGGCGAAAGCAGTGTAGATGTGGAGGCTAGCTAATCAACAAAACAGGTGGCTAGAAGCAGAGGCATAGACTGGGGTGATGTGTAGGGGTGAAAGCAGTGTAGATGTAGAGGCAAGCTAAGCAGCAAAAACGGTGGCTACAGGCAAAGGCATACAAAACTCTTCCCTGTTGCAAGACTTATTCCTAGGTCTGGGACGCGTTAATGGCCCCCCTGGCCAAATTACCACTACTGAGGGGCCTAGTGTCACCAGGAGGGACAAGTATAGGCGCATGTTATGGGAATACCTGGCCGGCCCCAGCTCTGTTCTCTCCGATCCCTCTGTGCTCTACAGCCTACACTTACAGTCCTATGAAAACGTTTGGGCACTCCTATTAATCTTAATCATTTTTAGCTCTAAATATTTTGGTGTTTGCAGCAGCCATTTCAGTTTGATATATCTAATAACTGATGGACACAGTAATATTTCAGGAGTGAAATGAGGTTTATTGTACTAACAGAAAATGTGCAATATGCATTAAACCAAAATTTGACCGGTGCAAAAGTATGGGCACCTCAACAGAAAAGTGACTGTCAGGATACGGAGTCGCCGCGGTCTCCTTGCTGCGCGGCGTCTTCCTGGGAGACGTGTTAGGAGTTCTATTGGGTGTGCTTAGGTCATTAAAGGTTAATCTTTTCCTTGCTTTCAGTCTCCATGTCATTAGCCATCAGGTGTGTTCTCTGCTGCTATTTAAACCCCACCCAGGCATGGATCCTTGCCAGCCATTCACTTGTGTTTCCTGGTTCCCCTGCTCAGTCTGATTCCCTGTCTGTTTGTATTCGGTCTGTTTCTTGGTTTGTATACCCGGCTTGTATTTTTGACTATCCCTTGTCTTTTGATTTGGTACCTTTATTATATCTCCTGGCTCGACCTCTTGCTCGTCTGACCTCGCCTTCTCTTCTGTGTCTTGCTGGGACTTGTGGTCCTCCCTGGTTCCATGCTGTTTAGTCTTTGGTTTTGCATTGCATTTACACTGTGCTTTCTGTTTAGGTGTGACCCCGTGACTCCAGTCCCTAGCACTTTCAGGGCCTCCTCTTCCCTTATCCTAGCCACCGGGATAGAAGCGTAGGAGTCGTGGTAGGCGCACTTCAATTAGGAAGTGCATTGGTCTGCCTCATCTCAGATACTACAGCATAGTCATAGCCGCAGGGCCTACGACCCCTTTTTGTCATTAGCTGCACAGTGTTGCTTTCCAGCTGTGTCCCTTTGCACTGCCTGACCCTGACTCCAATCCTTACAGTGACATTAATATTTAGTAGCTCCTCCTTTTGCCTCTAGTCGCTTCCTGCAGCTTTTAATCAGTTCCTGGATCCTGGATGAAGGTATTTTGGACCATTCCTCTTTACAAAAAAATTCAAGTTTAGTTAAGTTTGATGGTGGCCGAGCATGGACAGCCCGCTTCAAATCATCCCACAGATGTTCAATGATATTCAGGTCTGGGGACTGGGATGGCCATTCCAGAACATTGTAATTGTTCCTCTGCATGAATGCCTGAGTCGATTTGGAGCGGTGTTTTGGATCATTGTCTTGCTGAAATATCCATCCCCGGCGTAACTTCAACTTCATCACTGATTCTTGAACATTATTCTCAAGAATCTGCTGATACTGAGTGGAATCCGTGCGACTCTCAACTTTAACAAGATTCCCGGTGCCGGCATTGGCCACACAGCCCCAAAGCATGATGGAACCTCCACCAAATTCTACAGTGGGTAGCAAGTGTTTTTCTTGGAATGCTGTTTTTTTGGACGCCATGCATAATGCCTTTTTGTATGACCAAACAACTCAATCTTTGTTTCATAAGTCCACAGGACCTTCTTCCAAAATGAAGCTGGCTTGTCCAAATGTGTTTTTGCATACCTCAGATGACTCTGTTTGTGGCGTGCTTGCAGAAACGGCTTCTCTCTCATTACTCTCCCATACAGCTTCTCCTTGTGCAAAGTGTGCTGTATTGTTGACTGATGCACAGTGACACCATCTGCAGCAAGATGATGCTGCAGCTCTTTGGAGGTGATCTGTGGATTGTCCTTGACTCTTCTCACCATTCTTCTTCTCTGCCTTTCTGATATTTTTCTTGGCCTGCCACTTCTGGGCTTAACAAGAGCTGTCCCTGTGGTCTTCCATTTCCTTACTATGTTCTTCATAGTGGAAACTGACAGGTTAAATCTCTGAGACAACTTTTTGTATCCTTCCCCTGAACAGCTATGTTGAACAATCTTTGATTTCAGATCATTTGAGAGCGGGCTGTCCATGCTCGGTGACCATCAAACTTAACTGAACTTGAATTGTTTTGTAAAGAGGAATGGTCCAAAATCCCTTCATCCAGGATCCAGGAACTGATTAAAAGCTACAGGAAGCGACTAGAGACTGTTATCTTTGCAAAATGAGGATCTACTAAATATTAATGGCACTTTTCTGTTGAGGTGCCCATACTTTTGCACCAGTCAAATTTTGGTTTAATGCATATTGCACATTTTCTGTTAGTAAAATAAACCTCATTTCAATCCAGAAATATTACTGTGTCCATCAGTTATTAGATATATCAAACTGAAATGGCTGTTGCAAACACTAAAATATTTAGAACTAAAATGATTAAGATTAATAGGGGTGCCCAAACTTTTTCATAGGACTGTATTTTCTCATCTGTTTTTCTGTACTACACATCTCTTGTCAACTTCCTTTGGGATCTCAGAGGTGGTGGCCTCAGTGCCGAGAAACACATCTGAGTCCCCTTAGCAATATGCATTAAGAGAACCGTGAAGCAACCAAGTGTAGTCAGCTAGCATAGCATCCAGCATGGCTAAATGCAGAGAAAGACGTTGTACCACTTCCAGTGATGGTAACTTCAGTGCTGCAGTTGGCAATGGACGGTGTAACGGGATTAGCTGAGGGATCGCTGTCTTGACCACTTTTTGGCACAAAATGAAAGTCCAATCAAGCCAAGTATGGTGCAAGGATATGATGCAAGGACACCTACACATCTGTCTCTGACACATTGGGGAGTTCACGCTGATCCGCCCTTTTGGCCTGCACCATCATGCGCTTCTTCCCAGCCATTCCCCATCTCCCAGGCGTTTCATTGCAGGCAGAAGTACAATGCAAGCCACCCACATGCCCAAGCCTTTAATGGCATCATCGAAAAACTGCTGGCCCTGGAGATGTTCGCGTTTATGCTTCTGGATACCCAGGCCTTCCGTCACCAGATGGCAGCTGGGGCACCTCCCTATGCTGGGCCTAGCCGTTACTACTTCTCTTTGTTTGCTGTCCCTGCCTGCGCCTGCACGTGTCCCATAACATCAATCGGGCCCAGAGCTCCGCGCTTTACTGCAAGGTCCACTTGACCACCGATGCATGGACTTATATGTATATCGAATACTTACGGCGAACGGCGTTTGCTCATCTCTAATCTTCAGGAAAAGTTTTGAAGCTTACCAACAGTGACTATTTGCATGAAAGAACTCATAACGTTCATAGATAACTGATTACAGCATAAACAGATTCAACAGTCGCTTAAAACATTTAGAATAATCGATCCGCCATTGCAAACTCACCTTGATTCAGCATCGCAGGAAATTACAGAAGTTGGTGTACGGTTCTTTTGCAAAGTTCTAAAGAGTTTTCAAATAATGAAGCCAAATTAGCAAATTTTGTAGAATTCCGTAAACGAAACATGCAATGGCGATCACTCAAAAGCTTACAACAGTTCTGTTAACTTGTGTAACTGCAGTTTCCGGCTACAATATTGTGTTCCATGCAGACACATGCTTTTAATGAGAGAAACCAAATCAATCCCTTTGTATGATAGGAACTGCTTCCACAAAAAATACTGGGAAAATTTGCAAACTGAGCCTAGTTTTGAAGACACAGAATTTGATTTATATTGTGCTGTGGAAGAACAAGAGACTATTGACGAAGAACCACTCAGTAGTACTGCTAAGTACAATCTGGCGTTCCAATCCCTAACTCAGTTGGCGGATATTTTATCTAATCACGGAACTTCAACCTTTCTAAACTACTTGGAAGAAATCAAGGTTATCCAAAACAATGCCAGACGAGGTTCTTCGTTATTACAACCCAGCTTGTCATATAACCAGTCTGTACATCAAGATGTTGCAGGTGCTGAGACTTCAAATGTTTCGGATATAGTTGATGGAAATACACCACCTTCTACAAGCTGCAAATCTTCATCTGCGCGTCCGCAGGTAGTTGTGCCTTTTCAGGCTGAAGGTATCCACAAAGAGGAGAAAAAGGGAAACAACCAAAACACAAAAAAATTGCAAGGAAATAGAGAAATGTCTGATTTGCCACTTTGATTTGGGGAAAAAGTCTAAAAAATTGACAACTTGTTTTTCTTGTTGTTCCACACTACATGAAGATTGTTATAGAGTGGATGGATGTCCGCAGTGCGAGGAAGATTAGCCATTGTAACATAAATGTCTTAATAAAGTGAAAATTTACTGGGATAAATATGATACATCTGCAGTTCATTTAACCCCTTCCCGACATGCGCCGTAATAGTACGGCGCATGTCGGGTCTGTAACTATGGCGACCGCCCGGGAGCTGGGCGGCCGCCATAGCCGCCGGTTGTCTACTGCTTTAAGCAGTAGACAACAGGCTCTCATGCCTCCGATCGGTCCCCGGACTGATCGGAGGCATTAACCCCTCCGGCACCGCGGTCAAAGGCCTGGATTGCCGGCTCCTGGAGCATGCTCCCGGGCTGACGTCCCGATGCCATGACAGCCGGGAGCCTTATACAAGGCTTCCAGGCTTGTCTGCAAATCCTCTCTTTTGCAGGCTGGTCTATGCAGCCTACAAAAGAGATGATGCTTTTTTGCAATGCATTGCAATGCATTAGCATTGTAATGCATTGCATTAGTGATCAGACCCCCTGGGGTTCAACACCCCTAGGGGGTCTAATAAATGCAAAAAAAAAAAAAGTAAAAAAAAGTAAAAAAAATATAGAAAAATATAAAAAGAATTAAAAGTTCAAATCACCCCCCTTTGCCTAGAACACATATAAAAGTAGTTAAAAACTGTGAAACATATACATGTTAGGTATCCCCGCGTCCGAAATCGCCCGCTCTACAAATCTATAAAAATATTTTTCCTGTTTGGTAAACACCGTAGCGGGAAAAATAGTCGAAAGTGCCAAACCGCCATTTTTTTCACTGTTTTGATTCTGATAAAAATTTTAATAAAAAGTGATCAAAGCAAGAACATTTCCCAAAAATGGTAAAATTAAAAATTACACCTGGCCCCACAAAAAAATACGCCCTATGCATCCCCGTACACTTACGTATAAAAAAGTTACGGCCGTCGGAATATGGCGACTTTTAGAAAAAAAAATTTTTAACACAGTTTTGGAATTTTTTTTAGGGGTCAAAATGTAAATAAAACCATATAAAATTGGTATCCCTGGAACTGTACCGAAACACAGAATATAGGGGACATGTCATTTTGGCTGCACAGTGAACGCCGTAAAACCAAAGCCCGTAAGAAAGTCGCAGAAATGCATTTTTTCTTCAAATCCACCCCATTCTGAATTTTTTTCCTGCTTCCCAGTACATTATATAGAATAATTAATGGTAGCATCATGGAGAAAAATTTGTCCCGCAAAAATTAAGACCTCATATGGCTCTGGGAGCGGAGAAATAAAAAAGTTATGGGGTTTAGAAGGAGGGGAGTCAAAAACGAAAAACGAAAATCAAAAAATGCCATCGGCGGGAAGGGGTTAAGTTTATAGGCACGGTACACGGATGGTACCTAAAAATAGCCAGGAGTTCATAGGTACGGTACCTAGAAATAGCCACATCCAGATTTTAATTCAAATTATTATTATTATTTTTTTTTTTTTTTCACACACACAGTCACATGACCTTACTTCTGTGATGTCATAAAACTAGGATCTGCTTACCTATTATGTGAGGTTCTGTTCAAATTTGCATATGATGATGTCATAATGCAGATATTTGCATATGATGATGTCATAACGGAACCCTGAGGGTATATAAACCCTGAGCGCTGTGACATCACAGCCATTTCTTGAGTTGATGCTTTTGCTGACACTTCACTTTGGTTCTGGAAGAGCGAACTAGTTTGTACTACATATCTAGTGATTACTTCCATTCATTCTTACTGATCTGTGATCAGGGCCCAGTAATATCGGAGCCACCTGAGAACTTAGTTCTCTAATATTTCATCAGATCCGCCTTGGTAACTAAGCCATGAGCGCCCGAGAGCTGCGTCAGCTGATAGCTGACAATGATACATGGCTGCGCCGACCGGAGAATCAAGGTAAGTGAATTGTTCAGGAAGAGAGAGACAATATTCCCCCCACCCTAGAGGAGATTTCCTGGGAGGAGTTATCCCTGGGCTCTGCTGAGCAATGTTTCAGGGTAAACAGCACATTTTCCATTCCTAGTCGTTTGGGGTGGGTTTTACTTTCCTCCGAATTCCACCCCTGCCCATGATAGAAAACAGAAGTTCTTTATTCAGGCAATTTGACAAACTGGGCCCCATAATCACAAAACAATAACCCGTCTAAAACATAACTGTTATTCCCAATAAATCAATAAAAGAAATCCCAACAACGTTAAACCCCCCACTCTAAGGGTATGTTCACACGGAGGAAAAGGTCACGGAACATTCCGCAACAGGAAAAGACAAAAGGATATATCCAGCACTCGGAATCCGGCCTAATAAAAATAAACTTAACTTTTATTAAGAATTGGTCATTCTTCCATTAAAATTGTTTGATCATACGAGGGGTAAGCTAATGTCCCTTGTATGATCATAATTTTTTAATGGAAGAATGACCATTTCTTAATAAAAGTTACGTTTTTTTTTTATTAGGCCGGATTCCGAGTGCTGGATATATCCTTTTGTCTTTTCCTGTTGCTGCATTTTGGCTTAGCCGAGAGAGCCATTATCCGTGCACCGATCTTTTGGAATCCTGCTACAACGCTGACGGCTCTGACACGTGAGTAGAGCACTTCTAAATTATTATCATTTTTTCTATATTAAGAGCTGTGACCTTCATATCTTTTTCACGGAACATTCCATTTGAACATTCCGCGACGAAATGCCGATGCAGCATCAGTTTTCTATCGCGGCAACCCATTCCTGTGTAGGCCCGAATAAATGGTCAAGCCATGGAATTCACGGCTGATTCTGCCGCAGATATAGGGCATGTCGCTTCTTTTTTACGCTACTAGCTAGCGTTCGGTCCAGTTTCTTCATATCTCCCATCACTACCTTGTTCAGAAAAGAAACTGCCACCCCCCAGACCCTTAAAGAGGACCTTTCACCGATTTGGGCGTAGGCAATTCTATATACTGCTGGAACACTGACAATGATCTGAATTCAGCGCACTGTCGGCTTTCCCAATCTGTGCCCTGGTACCGTAGCTCTTTACAGTCAGAAGGGCGTTCCTGACAGTCACTCAGGTACATCCTTCTCCACAGCAGTGCCTATTGCGCTGTACTGGGTGAGCTGGGAGGAACGCCCCCTCCCTCCTGATAATATTTGTCTATGGACAAGCACTGTCAGCTTTCCAGCAGTACAGAGTAACTGTTCAAGCATACATCAATATGATCAGCAAAGTGAGATTTTGCTGAATAGATTTCTGGCGAGAGGTTACCCTCTTTGAACGGGCAGCGGAACAAACAAGGCTAACCCCGAGAGAAACTGCCGCTATTATTATACCCTGGGGTCTTTTCAGACCCTGGAGTATAATAATCAGAGACTCAGGGGAGGTGAAGAAGCATAATAAACAGTGTAACTCACCTCTCCGGGATCCATTGTTACTCCTAGCACAGGCTTCAGGAATTTATGGCAATGTCCCAGACGTGACATCCCCACGTGACATCTGGGACATTACTGCTCAGATCTGTTTTCAGGGCATCCTGTCTTGGGCTGGTTAAGAGAAAAAATAAGGAAAAAAATAAACTGGTAAAATTGCCTCCCCTTTGAAAGTGCTGCCTGAGGCGGCTGCGTGACCTCGCCTCAGAGGCGCGGCCCTGGTTGGGGGAAAGCTAGCGCTCACCTGTGTGGAGAGGGAACTTATGGGCTTTAATCCTTGGTGGCCAGCGCACATACAAGTCTATGACAGGGAGAGGCTGTTGCTTGTGTTTCCAGTTAATTTAGGGAACTAACAGCCCATTGGGGTTAGTGTTTACTGGGGAGAGTGCCTTCTATGCCTCCCTGTTGTTCTTAATGGCATATGCTATGGACATGCATTAATCCCCGCGATTATCAGGTTGGACAAATATATCTCCCAAAGATCTTTGTTTGGCATTACATTAGGCTTCTAATCTCTATAAATCCCCATTAGATTATTATTGTTTTGGTCCCTGTATGATTACTATACACTATGAGCAGCGGGACCGTTAGGGCTAGTTCACATGGGGGGCAATGAGGCAGATTTTGACAGCAGATTTCACCTCAAAACCTGCCTCCATACAATGGTGGTCTATGGAGACTGCTAGCTTTCATTTTTCCGCTAGCAGTTTTCCCTCCCCTCTATTCACTTTAGGGGAGGGGAAAACCGCCTGTCATTTTCTGAAAAAAACTGCTCAAGAAAAGAACGCCTCAAGGTAAAAAACAACGCTTCCTAATTAGGAAGCGTTTTTTTTCGGGACCAAAATAAGCCAGGTGGTTTTTACATGTGAACTAGCCCTTAGCATTGGGGATTTAACATTGCTGGGAGTTCTTTTATTTATTTATTGGGAATAAAAAAAAAATTCAGACGACTTATTGTTTTGTGATTATGGGGCCCAGTTTGTCCAATATTAGTTGATGGCGTCCCTTCATCCAGTGAATGATATATATCTTTATTCAGGTTACTGTTGAACTTAACTATACTGGGGTCTCTTCTCCTCAAAACCCTTAGCAATAACAGGATCCATTCCTATGGGCTAAATGTGTTACCTTTATATATTTACAGGTCAGGCAGCAATTGTCCATAGACTGAGGTCATCCCTAGGACATCGTGGAGAACCTTCTACTGGACATCAAAGAAGCAGGAATCCTATCACTGCGAGGACAGGGAGACGCGACAGAGCTCCTCCACAGCACAGAGGACTAGAAGAGAGCAGGGAAAGAAGCCGCTCTCCATTAAGACCCGCCCCTGCAGAGCCCTCCAGAATAATAGGAGAGAGTAGCAGTGATAGCAGCCGTCCAGCAAGTGGATCCACAGCTGACACCACTGAATTTCAACGGCCAAATCCGGTTCCACCCCCTGAGGATCCAGTTCCAAGCAGATCTCCTGTATACTCCTATCCTGCAACCCGTGCATTCAATAGATTCATTCAGCTGCTGGACATGGGTGGGATGACCCCAACGTCACCGGCAATGCCACAGGGGCAACCACTTGAACCACATGCACAATATCTACTTTGGCAGGAGAGACGGCGGCGTCCGCCCAGCAGGAGAACTCTGCAGATTCAGAACTTACCCACTAGAGAGGTAATATCTCAGGAGGAGGCACAGTCATGTGTAATCTGCATGACTGAATATGAGATTGGAGAGCGAGTCACAGAGCTTCCCTGTACTCATAACTTTCATCAGGGTTGCATCTCGACCTGGCTCCGCTCTCACTCTCAGTGCCCCCTGTGCCGTACCCACTGCTTCCAATGAAGCCCCATGAAGGGCTATGAACAGAGACATCCCAAAATAATGGAAGGTAAGCTATCTATATTTCATCTTTTCCCTCCGCCCTATCAGATGTATGTGACATGTAACATAGAAATAATAACATTTTATCTTTTTCTATCCAGAAAGAATATCCAAGCCTGGAAAAAGAACAGCCTGAACTACAATCCGTTACAGGACACGGCAGCTCCAGACCCGGATGGTGCCATATACTTTATTCCATGGCAAATTCTTCCTTTAAAAAAAAAAAAAAAAAATGTAAATAAAAAAAAAAAAAAAAAAAAAAAGATTGTGTAAATTGTTTTTACTTTTTTTACTGTATATAATAATATTTTGTGATCTAGGAGCCTATAATGATAAGTAAGACAGAGGTAGCAGTTACACCAAATACACGACCGCACCAACAGATATACATGGGCCTAAGGGCACAAGGAGGCTCAAGGCCCCTCTGTTATTCTCCAACTCTCTCAAAACATCTGGGAGGGGCCCTCAGAAAGGTTGACTGCCTGGACTCCCAGGGTGGACAAGTGTCCTCAGCCCAGCAGAATAACATAACATGAGCACTCTATGTACCAGTCATATCAGAAAAGCAATGTGACTGACACATTTAGCATTAATGTCACAAAAATGGGGAGTGATCTGCAAAAAGGGGGTGTTCTCCCAAAAGGGTTTGGGCCGCCGGACAATTTTTACAAAACGCTTTGTGCACCAGGTCTCCCAGAGGCCAATATGTCAAATTTAGCAAGTGTTTGTATATGTAGACACAAGTATAATAAATGGCACATGGTAGGTGGGGCCCTGTTTCAGATTTTGAAACTGGTCCCAAAAACTGCCTGTATGATGGTGAAGAGGGGACTAGAACACATTCACATTCAGACACTACAGACCTACACAATTCTGGACTCCTAAAAATCTGTTACAATCGTTCACCCCCTTCTGCTGCTCATACAGATGCTCCAGCATGTTTAAGGGGGAGTTTCATCAAATTGGAAGATGGCAGATAAGCCAGTCCAAGAGCAGATTATTTGTCACTGCTAGAGATGAGCAAACAGTTAAAGTATTCGATGTTCGTTATTTGTTACGAATAGCATCTCAATATTTGACTATTCGAAGGAATATCGAACCCCATTATAGTCTATGGGAGAAAATGCTTCGTTACAGGGGATCCCACCATTCGATGCCAACATGTCTGCAATGCAACTGGGACAGCAGGGGAAGCATGTCTGGGGACATCTAACACACCAAAGTCCCTCTATTACCCCACTATCACAGCCTAACAACTACACACTTTGCACATTCAAAAAAACCTCTACCAAAGTGGGAAAATATCTGGAAACCTTCTTTACTCCCCATATGGATGGACACAAACCCAAATTTAAGCTAAATAAACATTAACAAGCACCCCTTTAAATCACGTTGCCCATTACAATCACAGATGGAATAGGCAATGGGAAATCCAACAGTACCCACCCTCAACTGTCATTGTGGATGTGTGTGTGAGATGTGGTAAGACCTTTCAAAATTCACTTTTCTAGCCCTTAACATGAGCCCTTCCAAATTAGGTTACAGGTAGGGTTGAGTGATCATGTTCGGAAAGATCTGATTCCGATCAGCGATCGAGAAAATTTCACGATCGCCATCGGAAGTCCGAACACGATCTATTTATGTGGGATCGAGATCGGTGATCTTTTCCCACAATGCTTTGCTTAGCCTTCACACTGAGTATATGCTGTATACTCAGTGTGAAGGCTCCGCTACAGTTCTATAGGAATGAATGGAAGCAGCCGGCACACAGCTTTAACCCCCTGCGCGCCGGCTGCCTCCATTCATTCGAATGGGAGGCTAAACTAAACATTCCTAGCAGCTACTTACCTCTAGAGATGGCTGCTCCGGTGCCCTCCTTCTTCTTGCCTCGCTGCCCCGCCTCCCAGGTTAGTGTTTAAAGCGCTAGGTAGGCGGGGCTTGCGGCTTAGGAGAGTGTGGGCGGGTACAAGGCGGGGAGACGTGACGTCTCCCCTCCCAGTACCCGCCCACACTCTCCTAACCCACCCACACTCTCCTAACCTGGCAGGGAGGGGGCAGCGAACGGAGAAGAGCAGCGTGGAGCGGCAGCGAGGCAAGGAACAAGGAAGGCACCAGACCAGCCATCTCTGGAGGTAAGTGGACACCAGGGGGGAGTAAGTTCACCATCATCATCCTGCTGAGATGGAGCCACTAAACGAACCCTTGCCTTCAAAGGCATGTCTTGGAGCTGCGACTGAGCCAAATCTAAACACAGAGTCCTTTGGAACTGAACAAAATTCAAGGCTGACAGACCCAACTCCACATGCTGCAGCACAAGCAACCGGCAGTCAGACTAAGATGGTCTCTTCATCGAGCAAAACACAAGATTCTTTGGCAGCCTGCTTTGTCTCCCCGCCCAATATTCCTGGCAGGAGTGCTGAAACACCACTCTCCTCCTCCTCCGCCGTTGAATCGACCTCAGCTACTGTCGTGGGGAGACGTCAGCAGGCCGCGCTGAAGATCATCAGCTTGGGGGACAGACAGCACACTGCCTCCAAGGTCAGGGATGCCATCCTAGCTGAGATGGAAATGTGTTTTTCACTGCTGCACCTGGGGCCAGGCATGTTTGTCATGTGTGATAACGGCAGGAACCTGGTAGCGGCTCTTGAGCTTGCCAGCCTCCAACACGTTCCATGCCTGGCCCATGTCTAACTTAGTGGTGCAACATTTTTTGAAAACATACCCAAATGTACACGAGCTACTGGTGAAACTTTGTGCGCCCACTTTTGCAAGTGTACAGGAGCCGCTGCTAGCCTCCGAAGCCTCCAGCAACGCATCCATCTGCCAGAATAGAGTGTGTGAGCAGCAGAGACCTTTGATGGAGTACCATGTCCAAAACCCAAAGGTTCCTCAGAGTCAGCTCCCCCAGTTTCTGCACCATGAGTTTCCATGGGTGGCAGACTTATGTGAAATCCTTTCCCATCCTTTCCACTGGACACAAAACATTAGCATGCGCTCATCACAACTCCGGATATGGCAGCTGTGTTAAGCAGGTTGTAGGGTACAACGCAGACCAGGCCCGAGCTGTGGTTATGTGCGGTTTGCAGTAAGGGGACATTGAGCAATTGTAAGAGGAGTTGGTGGACAACGAGGCCACCGACCCGACATGGACAGGGGTGATGTCTAGCGGGTAAAGCAGTGTAGATGTCGAGGCAAGCTAATCAACAAAAAAAGTGGCTAGAAGAGGCATAGACTGGGGTGATGTCTAGGGGCGAAAGCAGTGTAGATGTGGAGGCAAGCTAATCAACAAAAAAGGTGGCTAGAAGCAGAGGCATAGACTGGGGTGATGTCTAGGGGCGAAAGCAGTGTAGATGTGGAGGCTAGCTAATCAACAAAACAGGTGGCTAGAAGCAGAGGCATAGACTGGGGTGATGTGTAGGGGTGAAAGCAGTGTAGATGTAGAGGCAAGCTAAGCAGCAAAAACGGTGGCTACAGGCAAAGGCATACAAAACTCTTCCCTGTTGCAAGACTTATTCCTAGGTCTGGGACGCGTTAATGGCCCCCCTGGCCAAATTACCACTACTGAGGGGCCTAGTGTCACCAGGAGGGACAAGTATAGGCGCATGTTATGGGAATACCTGGCCGGCCCCAGCTCTGTTCTCTCCGATCCCTCTGTGCTCTACAGCCTACACTTACAGTCCTATGAAAACGTTTGGGCACTCCTATTAATCTTAATCATTTTTAGCTCTAAATATTTTGGTGTTTGCAGCAGCCATTTCAGTTTGATATATCTAATAACTGATGGACACAGTAATATTTCAGGAGTGAAATGAGGTTTATTGTACTAACAGAAAATGTGCAATATGCATTAAACCAAAATTTGACCGGTGCAAAAGTATGGGCACCTCAACAGAAAAGTGACTGTCAGGATACGGAGTCGCCGCGGTCTCCTTGCTGCGCGGCGTCTTCCTGGGAGACGTGTTAGGAGTTCTATTGGGTGTGCTTAGGTCATTAAAGGTTAATCTTTTCCTTGCTTTCAGTCTCCATGTCATTAGCCATCAGGTGTGTTCTCTGCTGCTATTTAAACCCCACCCAGGCATGGATCCTTGCCAGCCATTCACTTGTGTTTCCTGGTTCCCCTGCTCAGTCTGATTCCCTGTCTGTTTGTATTCGGTCTGTTTCTTGGTTTGTATACCCGGCTTGTATTTTTGACTATCCCTTGTCTTTTGATTTGGTACCTTTATTATATCTCCTGGCTCGACCTCTTGCTCGTCTGACCTCGCCTTCTCTTCTGTGTCTTGCTGGGACTTGTGGTCCTCCCTGGTTCCATGCTGTTTAGTCTTTGGTTTTGCATTGCATTTACACTGTGCTTTCTGTTTAGGTGTGACCCCGTGACTCCAGTCCCTAGCACTTTCAGGGCCTCCTCTTCCCTTATCCTAGCCACCGGGATAGAAGCGTAGGAGTCGTGGTAGGCGCACTTCAATTAGGAAGTGCATTGGTCTGCCTCATCTCAGATACTACAGCATAGTCATAGCCGCAGGGCCTACGACCCCTTTTTGTCATTAGCTGCACAGTGTTGCTTTCCAGCTGTGTCCCTTTGCACTGCCTGACCCTGACTCCAATCCTTACAGTGACATTAATATTTAGTAGCTCCTCCTTTTGCCTCTAGTCGCTTCCTGCAGCTTTTAATCAGTTCCTGGATCCTGGATGAAGGTATTTTGGACCATTCCTCTTTACAAAAAAATTCAAGTTTAGTTAAGTTTGATGGTGGCCGAGCATGGACAGCCCGCTTCAAATCATCCCACAGATGTTCAATGATATTCAGGTCTGGGGACTGGGATGGCCATTCCAGAACATTGTAATTGTTCCTCTGCATGAATGCCTGAGTCGATTTGGAGCGGTGTTTTGGATCATTGTCTTGCTGAAATATCCATCCCCGGCGTAACTTCAACTTCATCACTGATTCTTGAACATTATTCTCAAGAATCTGCTGATACTGAGTGGAATCCGTGCGACTCTCAACTTTAACAAGATTCCCGGTGCCGGCATTGGCCACACAGCCCCAAAGCATGATGGAACCTCCACCAAATTCTACAGTGGGTAGCAAGTGTTTTTCTTGGAATGCTGTTTTTTTGGACGCCATGCATAATGCCTTTTTGTATGACCAAACAACTCAATCTTTGTTTCATAAGTCCACAGGACCTTCTTCCAAAATGAAGCTGGCTTGTCCAAATGTGTTTTTGCATACCTCAGATGACTCTGTTTGTGGCGTGCTTGCAGAAACGGCTTCTCTCTCATTACTCTCCCATACAGCTTCTCCTTGTGCAAAGTGTGCTGTATTGTTGACTGATGCACAGTGACACCATCTGCAGCAAGATGATGCTGCAGCTCTTTGGAGGTGATCTGTGGATTGTCCTTGACTCTTCTCACCATTCTTCTTCTCTGCCTTTCTGATATTTTTCTTGGCCTGCCACTTCTGGGCTTAACAAGAGCTGTCCCTGTGGTCTTCCATTTCCTTACTATGTTCTTCATAGTGGAAACTGACAGGTTAAATCTCTGAGACAACTTTTTGTATCCTTCCCCTGAACAGCTATGTTGAACAATCTTTGATTTCAGATCATTTGAGAGCGGGCTGTCCATGCTCGGTGACCATCAAACTTAACTGAACTTGAATTGTTTTGTAAAGAGGAATGGTCCAAAATCCCTTCATCCAGGATCCAGGAACTGATTAAAAGCTACAGGAAGCGACTAGAGACTGTTATCTTTGCAAAATGAGGATCTACTAAATATTAATGGCACTTTTCTGTTGAGGTGCCCATACTTTTGCACCAGTCAAATTTTGGTTTAATGCATATTGCACATTTTCTGTTAGTAAAATAAACCTCATTTCAATCCAGAAATATTACTGTGTCCATCAGTTATTAGATATATCAAACTGAAATGGCTGTTGCAAACACTAAAATATTTAGAACTAAAATGATTAAGATTAATAGGGGTGCCCAAACTTTTTCATAGGACTGTATTTTCTCATCTGTTTTTCTGTACTACACATCTCTTGTCAACTTCCTTTGGGATCTCAGAGGTGGTGGCCTCAGTGCCGAGAAACACATCTGAGTCCCCTTAGCAATATGCATTAAGAGAACCGTGAAGCAACCAAGTGTAGTCAGCTAGCATAGCATCCAGCATGGCTAAATGCAGAGAAAGACGTTGTACCACTTCCAGTGATGGTAACTTCAGTGCTGCAGTTGGCAATGGACGGTGTAACGGGATTAGCTGAGGGATCGCTGTCTTGACCACTTTTTGGCACAAAATGAAAGTCCAATCAAGCCAAGTATGGTGCAAGGATATGATGCAAGGACACCTACACATCTGTCTCTGACACATTGGGGAGTTCACGCTGATCCGCCCTTTTGGCCTGCACCATCATGCGCTTCTTCCCAGCCATTCCCCATCTCCCAGGCGTTTCATTGCAGGCAGAAGTACAATGCAAGCCACCCACATGCCCAAGCCTTTAATGGCATCATCGAAAAACTGCTGGCCCTGGAGATGTTCGCGTTTATGCTTCTGGATACCCAGGCCTTCCGTCACCAGATGGCAGCTGGGGCACCTCCCTATGCTGGGCCTAGCCGTTACTACTTCTCTTTGTTTGCTGTCCCTGCCTGCGCCTGCACGTGTCCCATAACATCAATCGGGCCCAGAGCTCCGCGCTTTGCTGCAAGGTCCACTTGACCACCGATGCATGGACTTATATGTATATCGAATACTTACGGCGAACGGCGTTTGCTCATCTCTAATCTTCAGGAAAAGTTTTGAAGCTTACCAACAGTGACTATTTGCATGAAAGAACTCATAACGTTCATAGATAACTGATTACAGCATAAACAGATTCAACAGTCGCTTAAAACATTTAGAATAATCGATCCGCCATTGCAAACTCACCTTGATTCAGCATCGCAGGAAATTACAGAAGTTGGTGTACGGTTCTTTTGCAAAGTTCTAAAGAGTTTTCAAATAATGAAGCCAAATTAGCAAATTTTGTAGAATTCCGTAAACGAAACATGCAATGGCGATCACTCAAAAGCTTACAACAGTTCTGTTAACTTGTGTAACTGCAGTTTCCGGCTACAATATTGTGTTCCATGCAGACACATGCTTTTAATGAGAGAAACCAAATCAATCCCTTTGTATGATAGGAACTGCTTCCACAAAAAATACTGGGAAAATTTGCAAACTGAGCCTAGTTTTGAAGACACAGAATTTGATTTATATTGTGCTGTGGAAGAACAAGAGACTATTGACGAAGAACCACTCAGTAGTACTGCTAAGTACAATCTGGCGTTCCAATCCCTAACTCAGTTGGCGGATATTTTATCTAATCACGGAACTTCAACCTTTCTAAACTACTTGGAAGAAATCAAGGTTATCCAAAACAATGCCAGACGAGGTTCTTCGTTATTACAACCCAGCTTGTCATATAACCAGTCTGTACATCAAGATGTTGCAGGTGCTGAGACTTCAAATGTTTCGGATATAGTTGATGGAAATACACCACCTTCTACAAGCTGCAAATCTTCATCTGCGCGTCCGCAGGTAGTTGTGCCTTTTCAGGCTGAAGGTATCCACAAAGAGGAGAAAAAGGGAAACAACCAAAACACTAAAAAATTGCAAGGAAATAGAGAAATGTCTGATTTGCCACTTTGATTTGGGGAAAAAGTCTAAAAAATTGACAACTTGTTTTTCTTGTTGTTCCACACTACATGAAGATTGTTATAGAGTGGATGGATGTCCGCAGTGCCAGGAAGATTAGCCATTGTAACATAAATGTCTTAATAAAGTGAAAATTTACTGGGATAAATATGATACATCTGCAGTTCATTTAACCCCTTCCCGACATGCGCCGTAATAGTACGGCGCATGTCGGGTCTGTAACTATGGCGACCGCCCGGGAGCTGGGCGGCCGCCATAGCCGCCGGTTGTCTACTGCTTTAAGCAGTAGACAACAGGCTCTCATGCCTCCGATCGGTCCCCGGACTGATCGGAGGCATTAACCCCTCCGGCACCGCGGTCAAAGGCCTGGATTGCCGGCTCCTGGAGCATGCTCCCGGGCTGACGTCCCGATGCCATGACAGCCGGGAGCCTTATACAAGGCTTCCAGGCTTGTCTGCAAATCCTCTCTTTTGCAGGCTGGTCTATGCAGCCTACAAAAGAGATGATGCTTTTTTGCAATGCATTGCAATGCATTAGCATTGTAATGCATTGCATTAGTGATCAGACCCCCTGGGGTTCAACACCCCTAGGGGGTCTAATAAATGCAAAAAAAAAAAAAGTAAAAAAAAGTAAAAAAAATATAGAAAAATATAAAAAGAATTAAAAGTTCAAATCACCCCCCTTTGCCTAGAACACATATAAAAGTAGTTAAAAACTGTGAAACATATACATGTTAGGTATCCCCGCGTCCGAAATCGCCCGCTCTACAAATCTATAAAAATATTTTTCCTGTTTGGTAAACACCGTAGCGGGAAAAATAGTCGAAAGTGCCAAACCGCCATTTTTTTCACTGTTTTGATTCTGATAAAAATTTTAATAAAAAGTGATCAAAGCAAGAACATTTCCCAAAAATGGTAAAATTAAAAATTACACCTGGCCCCACAAAAAAATACGCCCTATGCATCCCCGTACACTTACGTATAAAAAAGTTACGGCCGTCGGAATATGGCGACTTTTAGAAAAAAATTTTTTTAACACAGTTTTGGAATTTTTTTTAGGGGTCAAAATGTAAATAAAACCATATAAAATTGGTATCCCTGGAACTGTACCGAAACACAGAATATAGGGGACATGTCATTTTGGCTGCACAGTGAACGCCGTAAAACCAAAGCCCGTAAGAAAGTCGCAGAAATGCATTTTTTCTTCAAATCCACCCCATTCTGAATTTTTTTCCTGCTTCCCAGTACATTATATAGAATAATTAATGGTAGCATCATGGAGAAAAATTTGTCCCGCAAAAATTAAGACCTCATATGGCTCTGGGAGCGGAGAAATAAAAAAGTTATGGGGTTTAGAAGGAGGGGAGTCAAAAACGAAAAACGAAAATCAAAAAATGCCATCGGCGGGAAGGGGTTAAGTTTATAGGCACGGTACACGGATGGTACCTAAAAATAGCCAGGAGTTCATAGGTACGGTACCTAGAAATAGCCACATCCAGATTTTAATTCAAATTATTATTATTATTTTTTTTTTTTTTTTCACACACACAGTCACATGACCTTACTTCTGTGATGTCATAAAACTAGGATCTGCTTACCTATTATGTGAGGTTCTGTTCAAATTTGCATATGATGATGTCATAATGCAGATATTTGCATATGATGATGTCATAACGGAACCCTGAGGGTATATAAACCCTGAGCGCTGTGACATCACAGCCATTTCTTGAGTTGATGCTTTTGCTGACACTTCACTTTGGTTCTGGAAGAGCGAACTAGTTTGTACTACATATCTAGTGATTACTTCCATTCATTCTTACTGATCTTTGATCAGGGCCCAGTAATATCGGAGCCACCTGAGAACTTAGTTCTCTAATATTTCATCAGATCCGCCTTGGTAACTAAGCCATGAGCGCCCGAGAGCTGCGTCAGCTGATAGCTGACAATGATACATGGCTGCGCCGACCGGAGAATCAAGGTAAGTGAATTGTTCAGGAAGAGAGAGACAATATTCCCCCCACCCTAGAGGAGATTTCCTGGGAGGAGTTATCCCTGGGCTCTGCTCAGCAATGTTTCAGGGTAAACAGCACATTTTCCATTCCTAGTCGTTTGGGGTGGGTTTTACTTTCCTCCGAATTCCACCCCTGCCCATGATAGAAAACAGAAGTTCTTTATTCAGGCAATTTGACAAACTGGGCCCCATAATCACAAAACAATAACCCGTCTAATACATAACTGTTATTCCCAATAAATCAATAAAAGAAATCCCAACAACGTTAAACCCCCCACTCTAAGGGTATGTTCACACGGAGGAAAAGGTCACGGAACATTCCGCAACAGGAAAAGACAAAAGGATATATCCAGCACTCGGAATCCGGCCTAATAAAAATAAACTTAACTTTTATTAAGAATTGGTCATTCTTCCATTAAAATTGTTTGATCATACGAGGGGTAAGCTAATGTCCCTTGTATGATCATAATTTTTTAATGGAAGAATGACCATTTCTTAATAAAAGTTACGTTTTTTTTTTATTAGGCCGGATTCCGAGTGCTGGATATATCCTTTTGTCTTTTCCTGTTGCTGCATTTTGGCTTAGCCGAGAGAGCCATTATCCGTGCACCGATCTTTTGGAATCCTGCTACAACGCTGACGGCTCTGACACGTGAGTAGTGCACTTCTAAATTATTATCATTTTTTCTATATTAAGAGCTGTGACCTTCATATCTTTTTCACGGAACATTCCATTTGAACATTCCGCGACGAAATGCCGATGCAGCATCAGCTTTCTATCGCGGCAACCCACTCCTGTGTAGGCCCGAATAAATGGTCAAACCATGGAATTCACGGCTGATTCTGCGCAGATAGGGCATGTTGCTTCTTTTTTTCGCTACTAGCTAGCGTTCAATCCAGTTTCTTCATATCTCCCATCACTACCTTGTTCAGAAAAGAAACTGCCACCCCCCAGACCCTTAAAGAGGACCTTTCACCGATTTCGGCGTAGGCAATTCTATATACTGCTGGAACGCTGACAATGATCTGAATTCAGCGCACTGTCGGCTTTCCCAATCTGTGCCCCGGGTAAAGAACTATCGGCCCTGGTACCGTAGCTCTTTACAGTCAGAAGGGCGTTCCTGACAGTCACTCAGGTACAACCTTCTCCACAGCAGTGCCTATTGCGCTGTACTGGGTGAGCGGGGAGGAACGCCCCCTCCCTCCAGATAATATTTGTCTATGGACAAGCACTGTCAGCTTTCCAGCAGTACAGAGTAACTGATCAAGCATACATCAATATGATCAGCAAAGTGAGTTTTTGCTGAATAGATTTCTGGCGAGAGGTTACCCTCTTTGAACGGAGAGCGGAACAAACAAGGCTAACCCCGAGAGAAACTGCCGCTATTATTATACCCTGGGGTCTTTTCAGACCTTGAGGTATAATAATCAGAGACTCAGGGGAGGTGAAGAAGCATAATAAACAGTGTAACTCACCTCTCCGGGATCCATTGTTACTCCTAGCACAGGCTTCAGGACTTTATGGCAATGTCCCAGACGTGACGTCCCCACGTGACTTCTGGGACATTACTGCTCAGATCTGTTTTCAGGGCATCCTGTCTTGGGCTGGTTAAGAGAAAAAATAAGGAAAAAAATAAACTGGTAAAATTGCCGCCCCTTTGAAAGTGCTGCCTTAGGCGGCTGCGTGACCTCGCCTCAGAGGTGCGGCCCTGGTTGGGGGAAAGCTAGCGCTCACCTGTGTGGAGAGGGAACTTATGGGCTTTAATCCTTGGTGGCCAGCGCACATACAAGTCTATGACAGGGAGAGGCTGTTGCTTGTGTTTCCAGTTAATTTAGGGAACTAACAGCCCATTGGGGTTAGTGTTTACTGGGGAGAGTGCCTTCTATGCCTCCCTGTTGTTCTTAATGGCATATGCTATGGACATGCATTAATCCCCGCGATTATCAGGTTGGGCAATTATATCTCCCAAAGATCTTTGTTTGGCATTAGATTAGGCTTCTAATCTCTATAAATCCCCATTAGATTATTATTGTTTTGGTCCCTGTATGATTACTATACACTATGAGCAGCGGAACCATTAGGGCTAGTTCACACGGGGGCAATGAGGCAGATTTTGACAGCAGATTTCACCTCAAAACCTGCCTCCGTACAATGGTGGTCTATGGAGACTGCTAGCTTTCATTTTTCCGCTAGCAGTTTTCCCTCCCCTCTATTCACTTTAGGGGAGGGGAAAACCGCCTGTCATTTTCTGAAAAAACTGCTCCAGAAAACGCTCCAAAGAACGCCTCAAGGTAAAAAACAACGCTTTCTAATTAGGAAGTGTTTTTTTTCGGGACCAAAATAAGCCAGGCGGTTTTTACGTGTGAACTAGCCCTTAGCATTGGGGATTTAACATTGCTGGGAGTTCTTTTATTTATTTATTGGGAATAAAAAAAAAAAAATTTCAGACGACTTATTGTTTTGTGATTATGGGGCCCAGTTTGTCCAATATTAGTTGATGGCGTCCCTTCATCCAGTGAATGATATATATCTTTATTCAGGTTACTGTTGAACTTAACTATACTGGGGTCTCTTCTCCTCAAAACCCTTAGCAATAACAGGATCCATTCCTATGGGCTAAATGTGTTACCTTTATATATTTACAGGTCAGGCAGCAATTGTCCATAGATTGAGGTCATCCCTAGGACATCGTGGAGAACCTTCTACTGGACATCAAAGAAGCAGGAATCCTATCACTGCGAGGACAGGGAGACGCGACAGAGCTCCTCCACAGCACAGAGGACTAGAAGAGAGCAGGGAAAGAAGCCGCTCTCCATTAAGACCCGCCCCTGCAGAGCCCTCCAGAATAATAGGAGAGAGTAGCAGTGATAACAACCGTCCAGCAAGTGGATCCACAGCTGACACCACTGAATTTCAACGGCTAAATCCGGTTCCACCCCCTGAGGATCCAATTCCAAGCAGATCTCCTGTATACTCCTACCCTGCAACCCGTGCATTCAGTAGATTCATTCAGCTGCTGGACATGGGTGGGATGACCCCAACGTCACTGGCAATGCCACAGGGGCAACCACTTGAACCACATGCACAATATCTACTTTGGCAGGAGAGACGGCGGCGTCCGCCCAGCAGGAGAACTCTGCAGATTCAGAACTTACCCACTAGAGAGGTAATACCTCAGGAGGAGGCCCAGTCATGTGTAATCTGCATGACTGAATATGAGATCGGAGAGCGAGTCACAGAGCTTCCCTGTACTCATAACTTTCATCAGGGTTGCATCTCGACCTGGCTCCGCTCTCACTCTCAGTGCCCCCTGTGCCGTAACCACTGCTTCCAATGAAGCCCCATGAAGGGCTATGAACAGAGACATCCCAATATAATGGAAGGTAAGCCATCTATATTTCATCTTTTCCCTCCGCCCTATCAGATGTATGTGACATGTAACATAGAAATAATAACATTTTATCTTTTTCTATCCAGAAAGAATATCCAAGCCTGGAAAAAGAACAGCCTGAACTACAATCCGTTACAGGACACGGCAGCTCCAGACCCGGATGGTGCCATATACTTTATTCCATGGCAAAATCTTCCTAAAAAAAAAAAAAAAAAATGTAAATAAAAAAAAAAAAAAAAAAAAAAAAAAGATTGTGTAAATTGTTTTTCTTTTTTTACTGTATATAATAATATTTTGTGATCTAGGAGCCTATAATGATAAGTAAGACAGAGGTAGCAGTTACACCAAATACACGACCGCACCAACAGATTTACATGGGCCTAAGTGCACAAGGAGGCTCAAGGCCAGCGCCGCACCTCCCATGAGGCGACCTGAAGCGAGCGCTTCAGGCGGCGCTATGCCAGGGCCCCAGGGAGCGCAGTATTTTTGCTTACCTAACCCAGTCCAGGACAAGCTGTCCTAGAATGGCTTAGCACCAAGCGGTGGATTGGGGAGGCCGCTGGAGCAGCGCTGATCCAACGGCCTCCCCTCCCATTCAGGCAGAGAGCAGGTCCTCTCCATGCCTGCTCTCTGCCTGCGAACGCCGCTTCGCCCCGACCCCTCCTCCCGGGGGAGGGGGGCGGCTTTCTGTCGTTCGCCTCGGGCGGCGAAAGGGGCAGGTTCACCCCTGCTCAAGGCCCCTCTGTTATTCTCCAACTCTCTCAAAACATCTGTGAGGGGCCCCTGGATATGATACGGTGGTATAGGTGAACTGTCTGGCGGTATTATATGAGCAGGGAATACAGGGCCGCATTAAATATAGGGCATATAGTGCACTCCTATCTTTTTTTAGTGATTATTATGTAACACGAAACATGGAGATGCCGGGGATTGAACCCGGGGACTCATACATGCAAAGCATGGGCTCTACCACTGAGCCACATCCCCTCATACACAGTGTGAAAACGCTCCTGTTTCTGAGACTACATGCCACCTATATGGCAGTATTACATTGGTATTGTTATTATTATGGGCAGGTATATGGCACTATATGGGCATGGTATATGTTGGTACTATTCTGTCTACATTTCAGGTCTGTTATCAGGGGTTGTAACTAGCAAAGACCGGGCCCCATAGTAAACACTGACTGGGCCCCCACAGCACCTACAGGGTATAGTGCACATAGAACATATAAGGGGCTAAAAAGGGTCTCAGACCCCACAACATTGTATATTCATGATCTTTTCTTAGGACAGAACATCAATATTATAGTCTCTGAAAAAATGACATGAAAGTGTTTTTTTACGTGTACTGCGTGGTAGCACTACTAATGTGTATAGTATGGGAGTATTATCCGTGTGCACTATATGGTGGTATTATTGTATTGCACAGTGTGACAGTATCATTTATATGCACTCTATGTTTTTAGTATTTATTTGTAGGACAGTGTTATTTAGGTGTACTGTATGTGGGCGCTGTATGGCTACATTATATCTAATCACATAATGATATCCAGTAGTATCAGCACAATAGGGCTACACGTAGTATATTGTCTCAGGAATTGGAGGATTTTTAGAGGTTTCCTATAGGGGATGTAGCTCAGTGGTAGAGCACATGCTTTGCATGTATGAGGCCCCGGGTTCAATCCCCGCCATCTCCATGTTTTGTGATAAACAACGACAAAAACATCAAAGATCCAGAAAACTGATAAATGTGCAGGAATTCAGGAAACATCTGCCCGTCTGTATTATAAAGGCTGAATATTATCTGTTCACCATTTTAGAATCCTATGCCGATAGTGACCACTAGGAGGCGGTTTAATTAACACAATTCGTGTATAGAAATACATGGCCAGTGATGTAATAAATAGTGCTCCTTATCTCTATAGCGCCATCCTATGTCATTGTGTCACCGGCAATGTATTCCTGTACATGTATTGTGTGGACTAGTCTGCCCCCTAGTCAGGGCCGGCTCCAGGTTTTTATGGGCCCTTGGGCGACAGAGCCTCAGTGGGCCCCCTTGTAAAGGAGGTGGGGGAGTGGAGACACTGTGCGTTGCAGATGAAGCGAGTGACGTCATGCAGGAGTGTGGCGTCACCAACACCATACCTCCCAATCTTTTAAAGAGCAGAAAGAGGGGCAAAATGTGCGGCGCGCTCTGCGCGCCGCTGCAAATTTAGCTCCACCCACTTTTATGTTGATTCCACCCACTCATTCATTATGTGCTCCCACACAGTATAATCCTCCTACAGTCACCTGTAAATTATATGCCCCCCTCCATCTCTCCCCCAGTTTCATATACACCCTTCCTCTGCCCCCAGTTTCATGTCCCCCCTCCATCTCTGTCCCCAGTTTCATCACGTTCTCCCCCTTCATCTGCCCACAGTTTCATGTCCCCCGTCTCTGCCCCAGTGTCATGCCGTTCCCCCCCCTCCCCTTCATTTGCCCCTTCAGTTTCATTGGGCCCCCTCCATCTCTGTCCCCAGTTCCATGCCGTTCTCTCCCCACCCCCTCCATCTGCCCCAGTGTCATGCTGTTCTCCCCCCCCCTCCATCTGCCCCAGTGTCATGCTGTTCCCCCCTCCCCTTCATTTGCCCCCCAGTTTCTTTGGGCCCCCTCCATCTCTGTCCCCAGTTTCATGCCGTTCTCTCCCCACTTCCTTCATGTTCTCCAGTGTCATGCCGTTCCCCCCCCTCCCTTTGCCCCCCAGTTTCATGGGCCCCCTTCATTATGTTTCACCTTAATATGTAATACAAAACAAACACTTAACTCACCTTCTATCACTCACCTTCCCTCGTTCCCCCGACGCTCCTCTCTCTCTCCCTCCAATCACATACGCGATGCAGGAGCTGTGAGATCAGCTCCTGCTTAGCTCCGGCCCGGCTTGCGTGTGTAGGCGTGATGTGATGACGTCATCGCGCCTACACACGCAAGCCGGGCCGGAGCTTTAAAGCAGGAGCTGATCTCGCAGCTCCTGCATCGCGTATGTATTCAGCTCATCGGCGGACGGACGCCGATGAGCTGAAATTGTGACAGGCAAGTGCCGGGGGGCCCCCAGAGGCTCTGTGGGCCCCGGCACTTGCCCGACTATGCCGTGCGCTGACGCCGGCCCTGCCCCTAGTGTCCATCATTTTCTCTACAGACAAAAGGTTAAGCTCTTTTACATTAAATTCCGTCTTCGTATTATCCCCGATCATATTTCGTGTGACTTCCTGCCTGTATATCAGTTTTACTGACCTTTGATGTTTTGTAGTTCTTTGTCTCAAAAATTGGAGATGCCGGGGATTGAACCCGGGGCCTCATACATGCAAAGCATGCGCTCTACCACTGAGCTACATCCCCTATACCATGTTTCTATTAATGCTCCCAATGCATCTGAGAAAAATAGTCGTGGTACCTATCATTCGCTTACACTTCAGCCCTCCAGGGGGCCCTGTGCGTTGCATATCACATTGCTGTCAACCACGTACTGACACTGTTCAGCCTCAGCTACATGATATGAGATGCATGGGGCCCCCTAGAGGACTGAGATGTAAGCAAAGGTGGCTGTGAGCAGCGGCAGGGACCGGTAACTAAATAGGACCTAATACCTGCTGGGATTATTTCCCCTCAGTACAGGGGCTCAATGGAACGTGTTGTTTCATCTCAGAATTGGGAACATTAATAGAATAGCTATATAGGGGATGTAGCTCAGTGGTAGAGCGCATGCTTTCATGTATGAGGCCCTGGGTTCAATCCCCGGCATCTCCATGTTTTGTGCAGGTTTATCTAAATACAATAAATATGATAAATTTCAGAGCTCGGGTGTCTGGATGATCCTCAAACAACTGGATTCTGTCAAAAAATAAGCTTAACCTTTTCGCTGCCAAGGGTCTCTGGAAATTTTGCATCTCCAGTAGCCAGAGCAATTTTCACAGTTTTGACATGTAAATAAAACGCATATTTCTAAATTAAATGTTTGTGAGAGTCCCCCATACCAATATATTTTCTGAAAGCAGGGAGCCAGGGGAATATAGCTTGAACAGTTCTATTGTGGGATGTTACATTATACTTGTATACATTTGAGTTAAAAAATTTTATTATAAAAAAATCCAAAATTCCAAATTTCTGACCTAAACTCTACCACATGCAGGGATATCCTATTAATATTATAAAGGTGAAAGTTTGTGAGTTTGGATGTTTGTGAGTTTGGATGTTTGTTCCTCAATCACAGCCAAATGGCTGAATGGATTTTGGGGTAATTTCACACACACACACACACACACACAGACACACACACACACACACACACACACACACACACACACACACACACACACACTGCCCAGAAAAAGGTAATAGGCTACTTTAAATGTGGGTCGCTCACCTGAAATCGCCTCCGTGACCCTCCAAAGGACCCTCCGCCAGCACTGGTCTGTGCACGCTCCTCCCATTGGTGCATGGCAGGCTGTGGGCGAGCTCTGGAGCCAGGGCTGCGGCACCATAGGTTGGGGGCTGAAGGTGGGCAAGATGGCGGCAGCCCACATGGTCCCGGCACCGCAGCTATCCCAGGCAACCTACACACTTCGCGGACAGCTAAGGAGGAGGCTGCTGCACCCGACACACCACATAACAGGTCAGTGCAGCGGGTACAGGGGGTTGGAGAAGGGCTGTCCCGGGGGGGTGTCCCTGGGTCGTTGTCCCCTGGGATCAACCACATTCCCCAGCTTCATGTCCCCCCCCCCACATCGGCCCCAGTGTAGGTGGTCTCACCTTGCCACGCTCCCCGTCCGCTCTCTCCACTTGCGCACTGCACATAGGTGTCGGGCGGCTGGCTGCGTATGGCAGGTAGGCTGCAATAGAGGCGCCGGTATTCTGCAATGCACTGTATAATACCGGCGCCTCTATTGCAGTCTATCTGCCTAGGATGTAATCAACTCAAACACAAAAACATTCATGTACCCACTTCAACTTGTAAGGACATATTGGATACGGATCCTTGTAGACCAGGGCTCGGCTCCACAGTGAAGCGAAAGACTGACAAGCCAGGAAAGCAGCGCAAGGCCCCTGCTCTGCCTCATATATGCCACAGGCAACCAGCCGCCCGACAACTATGTGCAGTGAGCGAGCGGAGAGAGCGGCGGGGGAGCGTGGCAAGGTGAGTCCAACTACACTGGGGCCGATGTAGGGGGGGGGAACATAAGCTTGGAGCAGAGATGGGGGGACAAGAAACTGGAGGCAGAGATGGGGGGGACAAGAAACTGGGGCAGAGATGTGGGGACAAGAAACTGGGGGCACATGAAGGGGGGGACAAGAAACTGGGGGCAGCTATGGGGGGGACAAGAAACTGGGCGGACAAGAAACTGGGGGCAGATGAAGGGGGGAACAAGATCCTGGGGGCAGAGATGGGGGAACAAGAAACTGGAGGCAGAGATGGGGGGACAAGAAATATAAGCGGTTCAGCGCCACCGCCAACCCGCAGACGAAGTCACGGGTAACTGTTAGTAGGGCATATGGTGCACTCCTACTGGGCCCTATGGTAGCGGGGGCCTCTTGGGACACCAGGACAGTCCCAGTTTGCATCTGCTGTGAGGCAGTTTGCTGAATCCAGGAGGGGGCAGCACTGAGAGCATTTGTTGGGGGAACCTGGCGAGATTTGTCTCATGAGATCTCCCGGTGGTTTCGTCCAGACCGGAAATGTGCAAAACGGAACTGCGGTACATGTCACTGAGCTGTTAGTGTCCTTGTGAACCCGATATAGACTTCTGCACCTTCTATAGGGGATGTAGCTCAGGTAGCACTACTAATGTGTATAGTATGGGAGTATTATCCGTGTGCACTATATGGTGGTATTATTGTTTTGCACAGTGTGACAGTATCATTTATATTCACTCTATGTATTTAGTATTTGTTTGTACGACAGTGTTATTTCGGTGTGCTGTATGTGGGCGCTGTATGGCTACATTATATCTATATAGCGGTATTATTATTATATATTTCCACTTTACTAATCACATAATGATATCCAGGACAGTCCCAGTTTACATCTGCTGTCAGGCCTTAGGAGGCAGATTGCTGAGTCCAGGAGGGGGCAGCACTGAGAGCATTTGTTGGGGGAACCTGGCGAGATTTGTCTCATGAGATCTCCCGGTGGTTTCATCCAGACCGGAAATGTGCAAAACAGAACTGCGGTACATGTCACTGAGCTGTTAGTGTCCTTGTGAACCTGATATGGACAATGTAAACTTCCATACAACCTTGACGCCGGCCTCCGCTCTGCCTCATATATGCCACACGCAGCCAGACGCCCGACAACTATGTGCAGTGAGCGAGCGGAGAGAGCGGCGGGGGAGCGTGGCAAGGTGAGTCCAACTACACTGGGGCCGATGTAGGGGGGGGGGACATGAAGCTGGGAGCAGAGATGGGGGGCAAGAAACTGGGGGCAGAGATGGGGGGGACAAGAAACTGGGGGAAGAGATGGGGGGACAAGAAACTGGGGCAGAGATGAGGGGACAAGAAACTGGGGGCAGAGATGGGGGACAAGAAACTGGGGGCAGAGATGGGGGGACAAGAAACTGGGGCAGAGATGGAGAGACAAGAAACTGGGGGCAGAGATGGGGGGACAAGAAACTGGGGGCAGAGATGGAGGGACAAGAAACTGGGGGCAGAGATGGAGAGACAAGAAACTGGGGGCAGAGATGGGGGGACAAGAAACTGGGGGCAGAGATGGGGGGACAAGAAACTGGGGGCAAAGATGGAGGGACATGAAACTGGGGGCAGAAATGGGGGGACAAGAAACTGGGGGCAGAGATGGAGGGACAAGAAACTGGGGGCAGAGATGGGGGGACAAGAAACTGGGGGCAGAGATGGAGGGACAAGAAACTGGGGGCAGAGATAGGGGGACAAGAAACTGGGGGCAGAGATGGGACAAGAAACTGGGGGCAGAGATGGAGAGACAAGAAACTGGGGGCAGAGATGGGGGGACAAGAAACTGGGGGCAGAGATGGGGGGACAAGAAACTGGGGGCAGAGATGGGGGGACAAGAAACTGGGGGCAAAGATGGAGAGACAAGAAACTGGGGCAGAGATGGGGGGACATGAACCTGGAGGCAGAGATGGGGGGGACAAGAAACTGGGGGCAGATGAAGGGGGCAAGAAACTGGGGCAGAGATGGGAGGACAAGAAACTGGGGGCAGAGATGGGGGACAAGAAACTGGGGGCAGATGAAGGGGGCAAGAAACTGGGGGCAGAGATGGGAGGACAAGAAACTGGGGGCAGAGATGGAGGGACAAGAAACTGGGGGCAGATGAAGGGGGGGACAAGAAACTGGGGGAAGAGATGGGGGACAAGAAACTGGGGCAGAGATGGGAGGACAAGAAACTGGGGGCAGATGAAGGGGGGCACAAGAAACGGGGCAGAGATGGGGGGGACAAAAAACTGGGGGCAGAGATGGGGGGACAAGAAAGTGGGGGCAGATGAAGGGGGGACATGAAACTGGGGGCAGAGATGGGGGGACAAGAAACTGGGGCAGAGATGGGGGGACAAGAAACTGGAGGCAGAGATGGGGAGGACAAGAAACTGGAGGCAGAGATGGGGGGACAAGAAACTGGGGGCAGAGATGGGGGACAAAAAATATAAGCGGTTCAGCGCCACCGCCAACCTGCAGACGAAGTCGCGGGTAACTGCTAGTACTGACATAATTTCTTTATGGCCAGTTTCACCAACGCATGTTAAATTTCCAGTTAGCTAACCGAAGTTAAAACTAACTAACTTCTGTTAGTGTCTAGGAGTTTCACCAAAGTCGTGTACAGGTAATTAACAGCCAGTTAGTTAACTGAATGAGGTTTTTGTAACAAGCGTCGTGATTGGCAGAAGCAGTGGCACATGACACGTTTACAAATCAACTGCACATTAGAATACTAAGTCTAAGGTGCCTTTAATTCATCAATACTACATATATGTGACTAAACGTCTTTTAAGACCCTAAAAAACTGCACCTCAAAATCTTGATTTTGGCCTTAAATGTGAAAAAAATAGCAGCATGACTAAAACATGGCATAGACATTACAATCAATGACTAAACCCCATAAACCAATATATTTCCAAACAGCAGACACCCTGGCGATGATAAAAAAAATACCATCTAGCTTATTATACTCACAGACACCTTCATGCAACTTTTTATCAAACATTGATTTTTTGCAAAAATTACACAAAAGTTCAGCTTTGAGACAAAATCTCTGAGACAGTTTGAACTATATATACAGGAAAGTGTCAGAGCTGAGTTCTTTGTGCACTAAGCAATACTAACTTGTAACAGTATATAATTGCTTAAGTTTAAAGAAGAATCCCTTAACTTAAAGACGTTATAGGAAATAGGGGGTTTGGATAATAGAAGGGGAGTGGGGTCGTATATCAGGGACAGGGGTAAGGTGCTTAGAATTTTAAAAAGGGGTATGTACGTGTATAAATGTTATTCTGTTAGTGTAAGTGAATGTGGTGGAAGTGCTTAGTGACACTGGGCTCCTCACTTTACACAGGTAAGGACAGTTTCTATGCAGATAGGAATGATCTGATGACCTGTATGTGGGCGCTGTCGGTGTGCTGTATGGCGACATTATATCCATATAGCGGTATTATTATTATTATATATTTCCACTTTACTAATCACATAATGATATCCAGTAGTATCAGCACAATATGGCTGCATGTAGTATATTGTCTCAGGAATTGGAGTATTTTCAGAGGTTTTATAGAGGTTTCCTATAGGGGATGTAGCTCAGTTCAATCCCCGGCATCTCCATGTTTTGTGATAAACAACTATAAAAACATCAAAGATCCAGAAAACTGATAAATGTGCAGGAATTCAGGAAACATCTGCCCGTCTGTATTATAAAGGCTGAATATCATCTGTTCACCATTTTAGAATCCTAAGTCGATGGTGACCACTAGGGGGCGGTGTAGCTAACACAATACATCTATAGAAATACATGGCCAGTGATGTAATAAATCAGGGGTCTCAAACTCGCGCCCCCCCCCCCCCCGAAAAATTTTGTACGGCCCGCACAAGCCTAGGGACACCGGATCCGAGTTGAATACATTGCGAGATGATTATATCCACTAGCCGCTACGTTCCGGCTAGTGGACATATAGGCGCGATGTGATGACGTCACATCATCACATCGCGCCTACAGGTCTATTAGTGAAACTGCAGAGCGCGGCGGGGGAGCGTTGGATGGTAATTATAAGTGTTTTTTTGTGTGTTAAAGAGGACCTTTCACCATTTTGCCCACAGGCAGTTCTATATACTGCCGGAAAGCTGACAGGTGTCATTATTGGCTCTTTATTCTTCCCTGCTTCAGCCCTCCAGGGGGCCCCGTCTGTCCCACATGATGTCATCGCTGATGGTATTCACTGAGGGGATACACGGTGAGTTTCTTGGAGTTATTTATTTTGTTTCTCCATTCTTCAATGTACCGCTCTCTGTTTGCCTCTGTGGTCGCCTTTATTTCGGCCTTGGTTATCATCTGTTGGTGTTTTTGGTTTGGTGGTTGGCTGTTGTTTGGTTGGTGAGTGTCTGGTTTGCTCAGGTGGCTTAGCCATGCTTGGTGGTGGTAGGAGTCGGGCTTGCTCCCCTGGATGTGTGCCTGGAAAGCTAGCGCCCTCTTCTGTATGGTGAGCCATAGGGGGAGTCTGCCTAGCTCAGCCCTGCAGTCCATGTTGGTGGTGTTGCGATGGACATGGAGCAGGTATTTGCAGAACTCCAGGTGGAAGGTCTCTGTTGGGCTGGAATCCCACTTTGACTGGTCTGGGTAGGTGGCTGGGCCCCAAACCTCGCTGCCATAGAGAAGGATCGGGGAGATGACTGCGTCAAATATCTTCAGCCAGACCCTCACCGGTGGTTTGAGGTGGTACAGCTGTCTTCTGATGGCGTAGAACAGGGGTAGGGAACCTTTGGCTCTCCAGCTGCTGTGAAACTACAACTCCCAGCATGCTCCATTCACTTCCATGGGAGTTCCCAGAACAGCAGAGCCAGTATGCATGCTGGGAGTTGTAGTTTTGCAACAGCTGGAGAGCTGTACGTTCCCTACCCCTGGCGTAGAAGGTTCTGCAGGCTTTTGCTTTCAGGGTTTCTATTGCTGCTTTGAAGCTTCCTGATTGGCTGAGCTCCAGCCCCATGTAGGTCTAGCTGTAGGTTTTCTCCAGTGTGGAGCCATTCAGTGTGAATTGTGGGGTGGAGACTTTATTGTGGCCCTTCTTCTGAAATACCATGACTTTGGTCTTCTTCTGGTTGATGGGTAGAGCCCATGTTTTGTAGTTGTTTGTCTCAAAAGATGGAGATGCTGGGGATTGAACCCGGGGCCTCATACATGCAATGCATGCGCTTTAGCACTGAGCTACATCCCCTATAGAACATTCCAACTAATGCTCCCAATTCATCTGAGAAAAATAGTTGTGCTATCTATCATTCGCTTACACTTCAGCCCTCCAGGGGGCCCTGTGCATTGCATACCACGTTGCGATCAACAACGTCCTGACACTATTCAGCCTCAGCTACATGATATGAGACGCATGGGGCCCCCTAGAGGACTGAGATGTAAGCAAAGGTGGCTGTGGGCAGCGGCAGGGACCGGTAACTATATAGGGCCTAATACCTGCTGGGATTATTTCCCCTCAGTACAGGGGCTCAATGGAACGTGTTGTTTCATCTCTGGGTTTGTAGCTTCTTAGATCAGCTACAAAGATGCTACAACCCCAGAGAACTTTCCTGTGAACTGATATATATGGTTTTTTACTGTTTATTTACATTGTGTTCTGTTCTCCATCTATTTTGCATCTAACAATCCATTTCTCTGTGTATATATATGCCTACCTTCAGAAATTGTGTTATACCATCCTGATGAAGAGACCTCTATAGTCTCGAAAGCTCGAAATATGTCATCAAAAAACAGGGGCGGATCCAGGGCCGGGCGAGCCGGGCAACCGCCTGGGGCCCCGCGACGCGGCCGGGACCTAACAAAATGGTCCCGGTCGGCATGTCCCGACTCCAACTGAGCTCAGCGTTAAAGCAGGAGCTGAGCTCACAGCTCCTGCTTTAAACGCCTATGTATTTCAGCTCATCGGCGGTAGGACGCCGATGAGCTGAATGCATAGGCGTTTAAAGCCGGAGCTGTCACAGCTCAGCTCCTGCTTTAACGCTGAGCTCCGGCATTTGTAGCCGCGATGTGATGACGTCATCACATCGCGGCTACAATATGTGTATGAGGGAGAGAGCTGCAAGGGAACGAGGAATGGTGAGTGTGTGTGTGTGTGTGTGAGAGAACGTGAGAACGGCATGACACTGGGGCAGATGGAGGGGGAGAAAGGCATGACACTAGGGCACATGAAGGGGGGAGAATGGCATGGCACTGGGGCAGATGAAGGGGGGAAGAACAGCATGACACTGGGGCAGATGGAGGGGGGAGAATGGCATGACACTGGGACAGATGGAGGGGGGAGAATGGCATGGAACTGGGGCAGATGAAGGGGGGAAGAACAGAATGACACTGGGGCAGATGGAGGGGGGAGAATGGCATGGCACTGGGGCAGATGAAGGGGGGAAGAACAGCATGACACTGGGGCAGATGGAGGGGGGAGAATGGCATGACACTGGGGCAGATGGAGGGGGAGAATGGCATGACACTGGGGCAGATGGAGAGGGGAGAATGGCATGACACTGGGGCAGATGAAGGGGGAAGAACAGAATGACAATAGGGCAGATGGAGGGGGAAGAACAGCATGACACTGGGGCAGATGGAGGGGGGAGAAAGGCATGACACTGGGGCAGATAGAGGGGGAGAGAACAGCATGACACTGGGGCAGATGGAGGGGGGAGAACGGCATGACACTGGGGCAGATGGAGGGGGGAGAATGGCATGACACTGGGGCAGATGGAGGGGGGGAGAACAGCATGATACTGGGGCAGATGAAGGGGGGGAGAACAGCATGACACTGGGGCAGATGGAGGGGGAGAACGGCATGACACTAGGGCAGATGAAGGGGGGGAATGGCATGACATTGGGGCAGATGAAGGGGGGAGAACGGCATGACACTGGGGTAGAGACGGGGGGAAATGAAACTGTGGACAGATAAAGGGGGAGAATGGCATGAAACTGGGGACAGAGATAGAGGGGGGGGGTGACATGAAACTAGGGGTAGATGAAGGGTGTATATGAAAATGGGGGGAGATATAATTTACGGGTGACTGTAGGAGGATTATACTGTGTGGAATCACATGAAAATAGAATGAGAATGGGTGGAGTCAACATAAAAGTGGGCAGGGCCAAATTTACCACACGTTTTGTTCCCTCTTTCTAGTCTTCAACAGTTGGGAAGTACAGGTTAGAAGTGCGAGACCCCCAGTAAGTAGGGCCCCGACAAAGTCAATTGCCCAGGGCCCCGCAAACCCTGGATCCGCCACTGTCAAAAAGCTTTTTAAGTTAGCCATTAAAAAAGGTATCTACTGAGGACTTCTCTCAAAAAATTTATTTCATAATTTCTTTAGTATACTAAATTCTAAGGTGCCTTTAATTCATCAATACTACATATATGTGACTAAACTCCCCTTAAGACCCAAAAAAAGTGCACCTCAAAATCTTGATTTTGGCCTTAAATGTGAAAAAAATAGTAGCATGACTAAAACATGCCATAGACATTACAATCAATGACTAAACCCCATAAACCAATATATTTCCAAACAGCAGACACCCTGGCGATGATAAAAAAAAATACCATCTAGCTTATTATATTCACAGCCACCTTCATGCAACTTTTTATCAAACATTGATTTTTTGCAAAAATTACACAAAAGTTCAGCTTTGAGACAAAATCTCTGAGACAGTTTGAACTATATATACAGAAAAGTGTCAGAGCTGAGTTCTTTGTGCACTAAGCAATACTAACTTGTAACAGTCTATAATTGCTTAAGTTTAAAGAAGAATCCCTTAACTTAAAGACGTTATAGGAAATAGGGGGTTTGGATAATAGAAGGGGAGTGGGGTCGTATATCAGGGACAGGGGTAAGGTGCTTAGAATTTTAAAAAGGGGTATGTACGTGTATAAATGTTATTCTGTTAGTGACACTGGGCTCCTCACTTTACACAGGTAAGGACAGTTTTTATGCAGATAGGAACGATCTGATGACCTGTATGTGGGCGCTGTATGGCGACATTTTATCTATATAGCGGTATTATTATTATATATTTCCACTTTACTAATCACATAATGATATCCAGTAGTATCAGCACAATATGGCTGCATGTAGTATATTGTCTCAGGAATTGGAGTATTTTCAGAGGTTTCCTATAGGAGATGTAGCTCAGTGGTAGAGCGCATGCTTCGCATGTATGAGGCCCCGGGTTCAATCCCCGGCATCTCCATGTCTTGTACAGGTTTATCTAAGTACAATAAAGATGACAAATTTCAGATCTCGGACGTCTGGATGTTCCTCAAATGACTGGATTTTGTCAAAAAATAAGCTTAAAAATAAAAAGATTGTATCGTTCACCATCATATAATGTGGAAACATAAGCGCGTGGTGGACAGTAGGGGGCAGTCAACTCAAACACAAAAACATCCATGTACGCACTTCAACTTGTAAGGACATATTGGATACGGATCCTTGTAGACCAGGGCTTGGCTCCACAGTGACAGGAGGAGCAAGATGTCGGGCACATGACAATTTATACTGGATTTCTGGCATACCACATTGGTGATAGGATGTGAAATCACCAGGTGCTGCAGGGTCACTGGCAATGTATTCCTGTACATGTATAGTGTGGACTAGTCTGCCCTCTAGCGTCTATCATTTTCTCTACAGACAAAAGGTTAAGCTCTTTTACATTAAATTCCGTCTTCGTATTATCCCCGAACATATTTCCTGTGACTTCCTGCCTGTATATCAGTTTTACTGACCTTTGATGTTTTGTAGTTCTTTGTCTCAAAAGATGGAGATGCCGGGGATTGAACCCGGGGCCTCATACATGCAAAGCATGCGCTCTACCACTGAGCTACATCCCCTACACAATGCTCCTACTTATGCTTCCAATGCATCAGAGAAAAATAGTCATGCTTACACTTCAGCCCTCCAGGGGGCCCTGTGCGTTGCATACCACATTGCTATTAACAACATCCTGACACTGTTCAGCCTCAGCTACATGATATGAGACGCATGGGGCCCTCTAGAGGACTGAAATGTAAGCAAAGGTGGCTGTGGGCAGCGGCAGGGATCGGTAACTATATAGGGCCTAATACCTGCTGGGGTTATTTCCCCTCAGTACAGGGGCGCAATGGAACGTGTTGTTTCATCTCAGAATTGGGAACGTTAGTGGAATAGTTATAGGAATTGTTATATAGGGGATGTAGCTCAGTGGTAGAGCGCGTGCTTTGCATGTATGAGGCCCCGGGTTCAATCCCCGGCATCTCCATGCTTTGTACAGGTTTATCTAAATACAATAAAGATGCCAAATTTCAGAGCTCAGGTGTCTGGATGATCCTCAAACAACTGGATTTAGTCAAAAAATAAGCTTAAAAATAAAAAAGATTGTATCGTTCACCATCATATAATGTGGAAACATAAGCGCATGGTGGACAGTAGGGGGCAGTCAACTCAAACACAAAAACATCCATGTACACACTTCAAATTGTTGAAACACAAAAGTGGGGTTTTTTACGTGTACTGCGTAGTAGCACTACTAATGTGTATAGTATATATAGTATTATCCGTGTGCACTATATGGTGGTATTATTGTTTTGCACAGTCTGGCAGTATCATTTATATGCACTCTATGTTTTTAGTATTTATTTGTAGGACAGTGTTATTTAGGTGTACTGTATGTGGGCGCTGTATGGCGACATTTTATCTATATAGCGGTATTATTATTATATATTTCCACTTTACTAATCACATAATGATATCCAGTAGTATCAGCACAATAGGGCTACACGTAGTATATTGTCTCAGGAATTGGAGTATTTGTAGTGGTTTTCTGTAGGGGATGTAGCTCAGTGGTAGAGCGCATGCTTCGCATGTATGAGGCCCCGGGTTCAATCCCCGGCATCTCCATGTTATGTGACAAACAACTACAAAAACATCAAAGATCCAGAAAACTGATAAATGTGCAGGAATTCAGGAAACATCTGCCCGTCTGTATTATAAAGGCTGAATATTATCTGTTCACCATTTTAGAATCCTATGTCGATAGTGACCACTAGGGGGCGGTGTAGCTAACACAATACATGTATAGAAACACATGGCCAGTGATGTAATAAATAGTCCTCCTTATTTCTATAGCGCCATCCTATGTCATTGTGTCACCGGCAATGTATTCCTGTACATGTATTGTGTGGACTAGACTGCCCCCTAGTGTCCATCATTTTCTCTACAGACAAAAGGTTAAGCTCTTTTACATTAAATTCCGTCTTTGTATTATCCCCCAACATATTTCGTGTGACTTCCTGCCTGTATATCAGTTTTACTGACCTTTGATGTTTTGTAGTTGTTTTTCTCAAAAATTGGAGATGCCGGGGATTGAACCCGGGGCCTCATACATGCAAAGCATGCGCTCTACCACTGAGCTACATCCCCTATAGGCTATCCATACTAATGCCCCCAACACATCTGAGAAAAATAGTCTTGATAGCTATCATTCGCTTACACTTCAGCCCTCCAGGGGGCCCTGTACGATGCGGATCACGTTGCTGTCAACAACATCCTGACACTGTTCAGCCTCAGCTACATGATATGAGACGTATGGGGCCCCCTAGAGGACTGAAATGTAAGCAAAGGTGGCTGGGGGCAGCGGCAGGGATCGGTAACTATATAGGGCCTAATACCTGCTGGGCTTATTTCCCCTCAGTACAGGGGCTCAATGGAACGTGTTGTTTCATCTCAGAATTGAGAACATTAATGTAATTCTTATATAGGGGATGTAGCTCAGTGGTAGAGCGCATGCTTTGCATGTATGAGGCCCCGGGTTCAATCCCCGGCATCTCCATGTTTTGTACAGGTTTATCTAAATACAATAAAGATGCTAAATTTCAGAGCTCAGGTGTCTGGATGTTCCTCAAACAACTGGATTCTGTCAAAAATAAGCTTAAAAATAAAAAGATTGTATCGTTCACCATCATATAATGTGGAAACATAAGCGCATGGCGGACAGTAGGGGGCAGTCAACTCAAACACAAAAACATCCATGTATGCACTTCATCTTTTAAGGACATATTGGATATGGATCCTTGTAGACCAGGGCTCAGCTCCACAGTGACAGGAGGAGCAAGATGTTGGGCACATGACAATTTATACTGGATTTCCTTGTTACTAGAGATGAGCGAACAGTGTTCTATCGAACACATGTTCGATCGGATATCAGGCTGTTCGATGTGTTCGATTCGAATCGAACATCACGTGGCAAACTCCAAAAAAATTTGATTCCCCTCCCACCTTCCCTGGCGCTTTTTTTGCACCAATAACAACGCAAGGGAGGTGGGACAGGAACTACGACACCGGAGACATCGAAAAAAATCGGAAAAAGTCATTGGCTGCCGAAATCAGGTGACCTCCATTTTAGACGAATAGTGGATTTCAAATCCGGGTCATATGAGAATGTGAACTTTGTGACTGAGACAGGGATAGCTGTACAGGCAGGGATAGCTAGGGATAACCTTTATTTAGGTAGGAATGTTATTAAAAATAACTTTTTGGGGCTCTATCGGGTGTGTAATTGTGATTTTTGTGACATAAACATTTTCCCATAGGTATGTATTGGCCAGCGCTGATTGGCCAGAGTACAGAATTCGACCAATCAGCGCTGGCTCTGCTGGAGGAGGCGGAGTCTAAGATCGCTCCACACCAGTCTCCATTCAGGTCCGACCTTAGACTCTGCCTCCTCCGGCAGAGCCAGCGCTGATTGGCCGAAGGCTGGTCAATGCATTCCTATTGGTAGCAGTGCTGAGCCAGTTCTGCTCAACTACATCGTGTGCCGGTCAGCCCCTCTGATATAGCAGAGCCGAGTGTGTACACTCAGCTCTGCTACATCAGATGTAGCAGAGCCGAGTGTGCCGGTCAGCCCATCTGATATAGGAATGCATCTGATATAGGAGTGCACACTCGGCTCTGCTATATCAGATGGGCTGACCGGCACACGGTGTAGTTGAGCAGAACTGGCTCAGCACTGCTACCAATAGGAATGCATTGGCCAGCCTTCGGCCAATCAGCGCTGGCTCTGCCGGAGGAGGCGGAGTCTAAGGTTGGACCTGAATGGAGACTGGTGTGCAGCGATCTTAGACTCCGCCTCCTCCAGCAGAGCCAGCGCTGATTGGTCGAATTCCGTACTCTGGCCAATCAGTGCTGGCCAATGCATTCCTATGGGGAAAAGTTAGCTTGCGAAAATCGAAAGCTGACAGGGATTTCCATGAAATAAAGTGACTTTTATGCCCCCAGACATGCTTCCCCTGCTGTCCCAGTGTCATTCCAGGGTGTTGGTATCATTTCCTGGGGTGTCATAGTGGACTTGGTGACCCTCCAGACACGGATTTGGGTTTCCCCCTTAACGAGTATATGTTCCCCATAGACTATAATGGGGTTCGAAACCCACTCGAACAGTGAGCGGCTGTTCGAATCGAATTTCGAACCTTGAACATTTTAGTGTTCGCTCATCTCTACTTGTTACGTCTCCTCCTGTAACTTTCGGCTCTTTTATTCTATTATATTGGCGGTATTATTTTATAGATGTCACACTCAGTATCCGTCTTCAGATATATCTACATACACAGATCCAAGATCTACAAATACAAAAAAAATTCTGTCTACATTTCAGGTTTATTATTAGCGGTTGCTGATTAGCAACGATTAGCAAAGAACGGGCTCCATAGCAAAAATTGCCTGGGCCCCAACAGCACCTATGGGGTATAGTGCCCGTCTCGTGACTCCCACACAGTATAACTCTCCCTTTAATATCCCCACACACTATAACGCCCCATTTACTGGCCCCCAAGTGGTATATTGCCTTGTTATTGGACAATTTTCTACCTCCTTTACTGCCCTCCACATAGTAAATGCCTCAGTTACTGACCCCCCCACACAGTATATGCCCCCATGTACAGGTGCCCTGAAAGTAAAGGCCACCCATAGTGACTTTTGGCCACTACCTCCTGGAATACTCCAGCAGGTAACGGCCGTCAATCTATTTCCTTCCCCATCACCAATACCACAGTCTCTGCCCCCATTAGTGAATAGCATCAGCGACGACATCATGTGGGACAGAGGAGGCCCCCTGGAGGGCTGAAGTGGAAGTGGAGACGGTGGTGGCTGTGGATACGGCGGGGATCAGTAAGTAAATAGTGGCAGTTACCCACTAGAGCAGGGATCGGCAACCCCTGGCACACGAGGCATATTTTGTCGGCACGCCAGCCAGCCCACAACCTTCATGCACTAATTTAAGAGAGAGCGTCCCTTCAGTACTCTGCTAGAGCTGAGGTGTAGGACACGCCCCCTTCTCTCCCTGCCACCAATCAGAGGTGAGCCTCTCACTGTACAGGATAAGGGCTCCCTGGACCTGCTGCTACACGTGAGGAGGAGCTCCTGCCGTCTGCAGCCCTGAGGAGGAGAGGAAGCTCCGGGGAGCAAAGTGAAAGCAAACACAACACCAGGTACGTGTGTTACTAACTATTCTTATTAATGTCAGGCATTTGGGGTTATTACTTTAGTTTTAGTAACTCCATGTGGCTCACATTAATAGCAGTTAACCCCATCATGTCCCTCACATTAACCCCTATGTGGCTCACATAAGGGTTACTGATGTGTGAGACATATGGAGGTACTAATAAGGGACCTATATAATGAAGATGTTCACTTATTACCTCCATGTCTCTCACATATCAGTGTCCCTTATGTAAAGCACACAGGGGTTAATGTGCGGAACATGATGGGGTTAACTGCTATTAATATGAGGCACATTGAGTTACTAAGCTGTAATGTACATGACTGGACTTTTTATCCACAACTTTGGATAAGAGTACAGACTTATACATTTCAATTGACCCATATACACAGCCACCTACACATTTGTCTCTGACACATTGGGGACTTCACGCTGATCCACCCTTTTGGCCTGCACCATCATGCGCTTCTTCCCAGCCACTCCCCATCTCCCAGGCGTTTCATTGCAGGCAGAAGTACAGCGCAAGCCACCCACATGCCCAAGGCTTTAATTGCATCATCGAAAAACTGCTGGCCCTGGAGATGTTGACGTTTATGCTTCTGCATACACAGGCCTTCCGTCACCAGATGGCAGCTGGGGCACCTCCCTATGCTGGGCCTAGCCGTTACCACTTCTCTTGGATTGCTGTCCCTGCCTTGCGCCTGCACGTGTCCCATTACATCAGTCGGGCCCAGAGCTCCGCGCTTTGCTGCAAGGTCCACTTGACCACCGACGCATGGACAAGCGCCTGTGGTCAGGGATGCTGCTTATCTTTAATGACAGGCAGGATGAATGTAGGGGAGTCTGGGCCGGGTGTGCAAACTGGGGTGGCCTATCTCCTCTCCCAGCCCAAAATTCATACCACGGGTTATCTGAAAGCCTACTGCGCTGCAACCTCCACCCCAGCTACAAACTGGAAACGCTGTAACACTGGCGTGGGGAGATGTCAGCAGGACGTGCTGAAGCTCATCAGCTTGGGGGACAGACAGCACACTGCCTCCGAGGTCAGGGATGCCATCCTGGCTGAGATGGCAATGTGTTTTTCCCTGCTGCACCTGGGGCCAGGCATTTTTGCATATGTGATAATGGCCGGAACCTTGTAGCAGATCTGGAGCTTGCCAGACTCAAACACGGTCCACACATGGCCCACATTTTCAACTTGTTGGTGCAAAGGTTCTTTGAAACCTACACCATTGTGCCTGATATACTGGTCAAAGTGCGGCCATTTTCGTAAGTGAGAAGTAGCCTCTACTAGGCAGAAAACATTCATAGCGCACTCCTGACATCTTCGCACCGTTGGCTGGTGGAGGAAGATGAGGGGGATGAAGTGGCATTTCATGTCACTGTCCCACACGAGGCTTGAGAGTGCATTTTAGTGCATCCCATTGCTTCAGCATGGATGGTGTGAAGGGGAGTGAAAAATGGAGGAAATGGAGAGTGACCCTTACAGTTGGGGGTAGCAAAGTCATGCCAAGTAACACACTGGCACACATGGCTGACTTCATGTTGGGTTGCTTTTCAAGAGACAAAGGCATAGTTCACATCATGGAGAGCAAACAATATTGGATTGAAAAAAAAAATTGGATTGAGCTGATACAGCCTGACTGAATTGCTGTGTATCACACTTAGCTTTTGGGGGTAGACCCTTAAAAATTGGATTGAGCTGATATAGCGTGACTGAATTTCTGGGTCTCCCACCTAGGTTTTGGGGGTACACACCCTGAATATCTGGATTGAGCGTACATAGCCTGAACTAATTGCTCTGTATCCTTGTTTTGGGGTTACACAGCCTGAAAAGCTGCTTAGCACGTATGTAGCAAGAAGTAACTGCTGTGGATTGCTGCTATGTTTCAGGCCCCCCAAAATTCAAGGCTTTTTCCAGCTTTATGAACTTGTAATTTCTGTGGATTGCTGCTATTTTTCAGCCCCCCCCAAAAAAAAAAAAATAAAAAAAATAAATAAAAATAAATTCAGGGCTTTTTTCATCTCTATATGAATTAGTCACTGCTATGGATTCCGGCTATTCTGTGTGCGGACAGCTAAAAATGAAAGCTGTTTCTCCGCTATATATGAAGTTGTATCTGTTGTGTGTCCCTGTTTTCCACCGTCCGGGGAAAGCTGGACTGATGTCCCTACAGTGTATAGCTCTGAGAAGAGCTGGTGGCTTTCTTCATTACTTCTTACCTGCCTATATGAAGCTAATTTCTATCTAGCCCTCAGCAGATATGTTTCTCTCCATATGTCTGACGGCAAAAATGTCGAATAGGGCAGCGGCCGTTCTTATGAATGGGAGGGCACATGTTTTCGGCAGACAATGGTTTTTTTCTATTTTTTTCACTGCCTCCATTGTCGTAATTTCTGTCCCACCTCCCCTGCACAGTTATTGGTGCAAAAAACACACCAGGGAAAGTGGGAGGGGATACGAATTTTTACTGTGTATGCGGCCTGGTATTCGATTGTGAACGAATACATCGAACGCCATGATATTCGATTGAATACTTATTCGATCGAACGCCGTTTGCTCATCTCTAATCTTCAGGAAAAGTTTCGAAGCTTACCAACAGTGACTATTTGCATGAAAGAACTCATAACGTTCATAGATAACTGATTACAGCATAAACAGATTCAACAGTCGCTTAAAGCATTTAGAATAATCGATCCGCCATTGCAAACTCACCTTGATTCAGCATCGCAGGAAATTACAGAAGTTGGTGTACGGTTCTTTTGCAAAGTTCTAAAGAGTTTTCAAACGATGAAGCCAAATTTGCAAATTTTGTAGAATTCCGTAATCGAAACATGCAATGGCGATCACTCAAAAGCTTACGACAGTTCTGTTAACTTGTGTAACTGCAGTTTCCGGCTACAATATTGTGTTCCATGCAGACACATGCTTTTAACCGGTTAAGGACCGGGCCCAAAAGTATGTTAAAGACCAGGCCTTTTTTTTCAAAACTGACATGTATCACTTTAAATGGCAATAACTTTGAGACGCTTTAACTTACACAAGTGATTTTGAGATTGTTTTTTTCGTAACACATTATACTTCATGTTAGTTGTAAACACTAATCAATATTTTTGTATTTATTTATAAAAAAAACTAGGAAATTTGATGGAAATTTGAAAAAAATTGCAATTTTCAAAATGTGAAATTTTCTACTTTTCAGGCAGATAGTTATACCATCCAAATACATGAATAAATATTATCTCCCATATCTCTGGTTTATATCGGCATCATCTTTTGATTGTCTTTTAATTTATTTTGGACGTCACAAGGCTTCCAAGTGTAACAGCGATTTTCCAGATTTACAAGAAAATTCTCCAAACCAATTTTTTAGGGACCACTTCAGTTCTGAAAGTAATTATAAAGGCCTGTATAATAGAAACCCCCATAAATCACCCCATTTTCAAAACTGCACCCCTCAAATTATTCAAAACAGCATTTGGGATGTTTTTTTAACTCTTTAAGCATTTCATAAGAATAGAAATAATATGGCAGTGAAATTTAGACATTTCATTTTTTTTCATTAATACATTCATTTAGACCTAAAATTAACACATTCAAAAAGGGTTAAAGGAGAAAATGCATCTGACAGTTTATTGTGCAATTTCTCCCGTACACAGAAATACCCCACATGTGGGTGTAAACTGATTTTTGGGCACACGGCAGTGCATGGAAGGGAAGAAGCGACACTGGGTGTTTAAACAGCAGATTTTGCTGGAATAATTTTCAGGCACCATGCCTCATTTGCAGAGACCCTAGAATACCAAAACAATGGAAACCCCCAAAAGTGACCCCATTTTAGAATCCACACCCCTCACAGAATTCATCAAGGGGTATAGTCAGCATTTTCACCCTACAGTTGTTTCACAGATTTTACTACCATTGGGATGTGTAAATGAAACATTACTAAAATGTCACTTTATCTCCAAAGTTTTCATTTTCACAAGGGGTTAAAGGAGTAAAAGCCCCCCACAGTTTGTTAAACAATTTCTCCTGAACACGGAAATACCCCATATGTGGCCATAGTATGCTGTATGGGTACATGGCAGGACTCAGAATGGAAGGAGCGCTATTTGGCTTTTGGATGGCAGATTTTGCTGGAATTATTTTTAGGTGCCATGTCGCATTAGCAGAGCCCCTAGAGAACCAATACAGTGGAAACCCCCTAAAAGTGACCCCATTTGGGAAACTACACCCCCCACAGAACATATCAAAGGGTAGAGTGAGCATTTTGACCCTACAGCTGTTTCACAGATTTTATTAACATTGGGCCATGAAAATGAAAAATTACTTTTTTTCCAATAAACTGTCAATTTAGCCCCAAATTTTTAATTTTCACAAGAGGATAAAGGAGAAAAAGCTCCCTAAAGTTCGTTACACAATTTCTCCTGAACACGGCAATACCCCATATGTGGCCATAATCTGCTGTATGGGAACATGGCGGGGCTCAGAATGGAAAGAGGGCTATTTGGCTTTTGAAGGGCAGATTTTGCTGGAATAGTTTTCAGGTCCCATGTCGCATTTGTAGAGCCCCTAAAGTACCAATACAGTGGAAACCCCCTAAAAGTGACCCCATTTTGGAAACTACACCCCTCATAGAATTTATCTAGGGGTAGAGTGAGTATTTTGGCCTCACAGGTGTTTCACAGATTTTATTAACATTGGGACATGAAAATGAAAAATTACTTTTTTTTCCCAATAAATCGTCCATTTAGCGCCATAGTTTTAATTTTGCAAGTAGTTTAAGAATTAAAAGCCTTCCACAGTTTGTTACACAATTTTTTCTGAACACGGCAATACCCCATATGTGGCCATAATCTGCTGTATGGGTACATGGTGGGGCTCAGAATGGAAAGAGCGCTATTTGGATTTTGGAGGGCAGATTTTGCTGGAATAGTTTTCTGGTGCCATATCGCATTTGCTGAGCCCCTAAAGTACCAATACAATGGAAACCCCTCAAAAGTGACCCCATTTTAGAAACTACACCTGTCAAGGAATGTATCAAGGGGTATTATCATTTTGAGCCTAAAATGCTTCCCAAAAATTAATGTACAAAATGAAAATTGAAATTTTTAAAAATATGCCATTTCAGTGCCCAACACGTTGCACCCACTTTGTGTTGTCAGAGACCTGCACTCCTAAAACTATTAAGGGGCCATCCCGGGGGTTAAAAAATTATATATGTGGGTGTAAACTGCTGCTTGGGCACACAGTAGGGCTCAGAAGGGAACGACCACTGTGTGTTTTAGCTTTTGGGGTACATATTTAGAGGGACCCTCTGGGCACCATGTTGTTTTTGCAGAGCCCTGGAGGTGCCAGTAAACTGGAATTCACCAAGAAGTGACCCCATTTTGTAGGGGCAATTTTAGGGTCTCTGCAAATGTGACATGGTGTCCAAAAACGAAGAATCTAAATCTGCACTCCAAAAGCACATAGCGTTCCTTCACATCTGCACCCTGCTGGGTACCCAAATAGCGGTGTATGCCGACATGTATGACACTGGTGTACCCCGGATAACGGACTTAATGCCATATGTGGGTAGAAATGGCTGTTTGGGCACAGCCGGACACAGAAGGGAAGGAGCGCTATTTTGGTTTTTGGAGCACAGTTTGGTTTTTGGACATCATGCCACTTTTGCAAAGCCCCTGAATTGTCAATAAAGTGGAATCCGCAGACATGTCACCCTATTTTGGACACTACCCCACTGATGGGATCTATCAAGTGGCGTAGCGAGAATTTTTAACCCTTGAGTGTTGCATTTATTTAGTTTCCAGAAATGAAATCGCAACTGATAGAGAAGTTAAAAATGAAATTTTTCCAGAGATTCGCCATTTTAGTGCCCGATATGTTGTGCCCAACTTATGTCAGCAGAGATACACACTCCAAAAACTGGTAAGCGGGTATCCCGGGCACAACAGCTTTTAGAGCGTTCATCTCTGATACAAGGCGGGCACAACATGTTAGGCACTGAAATGACAGATTCCTGGAAAAATTGTTATTTTCACCTCTCACCTCGCTTCATATTCATTTATGGATAATAAGTTATAGCAACACTTGGGGGTTAAAAATGCTCTCTGTACCCCTGGATAAATCCTTCAGGGGTGTAGTTTCCAAAATAAGGTCACATATCAGGGGATTCCACTTTACTGGTGTTTCAGCTCTGCAAAAGTGTCATGGCATCCAAAAACCAAACCGTCTGCGCTCCAAAAACCCAATAACCCTTCTTCCCTTCTGTGTCCAGCTGTGCCCTAATATCAGTTTATACCCACAAATGACATTACATACGTTATCCGGGGTACAGCAGTGTCATACATGTGTCATACATGTGTCATAAACTGCAGTTTGGGCGCACAGCAGGGCGCAGAAGGGAAGGAGCGCGATGCGGCTTTTGCAGCACAGATTCAGATGTTTGGTATCTGAACGCCATGTCATGTTTGTAGAGCCAGTAAGGTACCAGAAAAGTGGATTCCCCAAAGGAGTGACCTAATTTTGAAAACTGCACCCCTCAAAGAATTTCTCAGGGGGTGTAGTGAGTATTAGTATCCCGGACGTGACTGCACAGCGGATGGCGAAGAGGGAATATATAAGAGGTGCGGAGGACATTGCAGACACCAAATTCCCTAATATGTCCCAGTAGCTCCTATGATTGGGGGAGTTGCTCTGGGGGTCACTTTGGGGGTCACTTCTGGTGTCTTTTCCCTCATAAGCTGTAAATCTGGGGTGTCCCCTGATATTCGCTCGCACAGCTTATATATTCCCTACCTGCCGCAGCCAGTCGTGTTCTAATGATTTGGCGATTTTTGCGGGTTTTTGTCTTCACATTATTAGATGCTATATTTTCTTTATTTTTATGGTGACGCGGCCATATAAGGGCTTGTTGTTTGCGGGATGAGATGCATTTTGTAATGACACCATCTTTGGGTGCCTACAACTTACTGAATACATTTTATTAACTCTTTCTTGCTGGATTAAAAAAAAAAAAAAAAAAATCAATCCTGGCATTGAGTTTCACATTTTAAATTTTGCGTCATGCAGCGTACAGTATAAGCGACATGTGACCTTTATTCTGCGGGTCGGTACGTTTACGGCGATACCTCATTTATGTTATTTTTTTATGCGATACTAATTCTGTAGAATAAAAACACATTTGGGGACATAAATCAATGTTTTTTGCATCGCCATCTTCTGAGAGGCGTAACATTTTTATTTTTCAATTGACAGTGCTGGTTGAGGGCTTATTTTTTGCGGGACAATGTGCGCTTTTTATTGGCACTGTTGTGGGGTGCCTATGACTTTTTGATCACTTTTTATAGCATATTTTGTAGGATGAGATGGCAAGAAATCATTACTTCCGGAAAGTTTTTTCCATGTTTTTTTTCCCGACGTTCATTGTGTACATTAAATATTATTTCAGTTTTATTGTACAGGTTGTTACGCACGCGGCGATACCAAATATGCTTTGCTTTTTTTATTTTTAGTGCTTATTTATATAATTCATTTTGTATAGAAAAAAAGAGATTTTTGGTCTTTATAACTTTATTACTTTTTTCATACACTTTATTTTTTTGTTTTTTTACTTTTTTTTTTACTTTTTCATGTATCCCTTTAGGACACTTGAATCAGTTGATGCTTTGATGAAAGCATCAACTGATTCTGCACAATAGCAGACAGGACACGAGCAGGACATGAGCCTGCTCGTATCCTGTAAGCTACAGAGGAAGTGAGACACATCGCTCACTTCCTCCATCGCCTGGCAGGATCACCAGGTATGTGGGGGCTCCGGTAGTCTGGGGTCACTGGCCAGACCCCAGACTACCTTTTACTGACATCGGCACCCCCCGATCTCGCCGCGGGGGATGCCCATCACCTTCAATTGTCGGCGGATCCCAGCACATGAGGCTGTAAATTTACGTACGGCGGTCCTCATGTGGTTAATGAGAGAAACCGAATCAATCCCTTTGTATGATAGGAACTGCTTCCACAAAAAATACTGGGAAAATTTGCAAATTGAGCCTAGTTTTGAAGACACAGAATTTGATTTATATTGTGCTGTGGAAGAACAAGAGACTATTGATGAAGAACCACTCAGTAGTACTGCTAAGTACAATCTGGCGTTCCAATCCCTAACTCAGTTGGCGGATATTTTATCTAATCACGGAACTTCAACCTTTCTAAACTACTTGGAAGAAATCAAGGTTATCCAAAACAATGCCAGACGAGGTTCTTCGTTATTACAACCCAGCTTGTCATATAACCAGTCTGTACATCAAGATGTTGCAGGTGCTGAGACTTCAAATGTTCCGGATATAGTTGATGGAAATACACCACCTTCTACAAGCTGCAAATCTTCATCTGCGCGTCCGCAGGTAGTTGTACCTTTTCAGGCTGAAGGTATCCACAAAGAGGAGAAAAAGGGAAACAACGAAAACACAAAAAAATTGCAAGGAAATAGAGAAATGTCTGATTTGCCACTTTGATTTGGGGAAAAAGTCTAAAAAATTGACAACTTGTTTTTCTTGTTGTTCCACACTACATGAAGATTGTTATAGAGTGGATGGATGTCCGCAGTGCGAGGAAGATTAGCCATTGTAACATAAATGTCTTAATAAAGTGAAAATTTACTGGGATAAATATGATACATCTGCAGTTCATTTAAGTTTATAGGCACGGTACACGGATGGTACCTAAAAATAGCCAGGAGTTCATAGGTACGGTACCTAGAAATAGCCACATCCAGATTTTAATTCAAATTATTATTATTATTATTATTATTATTATTATTATTATTTTTTATTTTTGCACACACACACACAGTCACATGACCTTACTTCTGTGATGTCATAAAACTAGGATCTGCTTACCTATTATGTGAGGTTCTGTTCACATTTGCATATGATGATGTCATAATGCACATATTTGCATATGATGATGTCATAATGCACATATTTGCATATGATGATGTCATAACGGAACCCTGAGGGTATATAAACCCTGAGCGCTCTGACATCACAGCCATTTCTTGAGTTGATGCTTTTGCTGACACTTCACTTTGGTTCTGGAAGAGCGAACTAGTTTGTACTACATATCTAGTGATTACTTCCATTCATTCTTACTGATCTGTGATCAGGGCCCAGTAATATCGGAGCCACCTGAGAACTTAGTTCTCTAATATTTCATCAGATCCGCCTTGGTAACTAAGCCATGAGCGCCCGAGAGCTGCGTCAGCTGATAGCTGACAATGATACATGGCTGCGCCGACCGGAGAATCAAGGTAAGTGAATTGTTCAGGAAGAGAGAGACAATATTCCCCCCACCCTAGAGGAGATTTCCTGGGAGGAGTTATCCCTGGGCTCTGCTGAGCAATGTTTCAGGGTAAACAGCACATTTTCCATTCCTAGTCGTTTGGGGTGGGTTTTACTTTCCTCCGAATTCCACCCCTGCCCATGATAGAAAACAGAAGTTCTTTATTCAGGCAATTTGACAAACTGGGCCCCATAATCACAAAACAATAACCCGTCTAAAACATAACTGTTATTCCCAATAAATCAATAAAAGAAATCCCAACAACGTTAAACCCCCCACTCTAAGGGTATGTTCACACGGAGGAAAAGGTCACGGAACATTCCGCAACAGGAAAAGACAAAAGGATATATCCAGCACTCGGAATCCGGCCTAATAAAAATAAACTTAACTTTTATTAAGAATTGGTCATTCTTCCATTAAAATTTTTTTGATCATACGAGGGGTAAGCTAATGTCCCTTGTATGATCATAATTTTTTAATGGAAGAATGACCATTTCTTAATAAAAGTTAAGTTTTATCTTTATTAGGCCGGATTCCGAGTGCTGGATATATCCTTTTGTCTTTTCCTGTTGCTGCATTTTGGCTTAGCCGAGAGAGCCATTATCCGTGCACCGATCTTTTGGAATCCTGCTACAACGCTGACGGCTCTGACACGTGAGTAGTGCACTTCTAAATTATTATCATTTTTTCTATATTAAGAGCTGTGACCTTCATATCTTTTTCACGGAACATTCCATTTGAACATTCCGCGACGAAATGCCGATGCAGCATCAGCTTTCTATCGCGGCAACCCACTCCTGTGTAGGCCCGAATAAATGGTCAAGCCATGGAATTCACATATCAATATGATCAGCAAAGTGAGATTTTGCTGAATAGATTTCTGGCGAGAGGTTACCCTCTTTGAACGGGCAGCGGAACAAACAAGGCTAACCCCGAGAGAAACTGCCGCTATTATTATACCCTGGGGTCTTTTCAGACCCTGGAGTATAATAATCAGAGACTCAGGGGAGGTGAAGAAGCATAATAAACAGTGTAACTCACCTCTCCGGGATCCATTGTTACTCCTAGCACAGGCTTCAGGACTTTATGGCAATGTCCCAGACGTGACATCCCCACGTGACTTCTGGGACATTACTGCTCAGATCTGTTTTCAGGGCATCCTGTCTTGGGCTGGTTAAGAGAAAAAATAAGGAAAAAAATAAACTGGTAAAATTACCGCCCCTTTGAAAGTGCTGCCTGAGGCGGCTGCGTGACCTCGCCTCAGAGGTGCGGCCCTGGTTGGGGGAAAGCTAGCGCTCACCTGTGTGGAGAGGGAACTTATGGGCTTTAATCCTTGGTGGCCAGCGCACATATAAGTCTATGACAGGGAGAGGCTGTTGCTTGTGTTTCCAGTTAATTTAGGGAACTAACAGCCCATTGGGGTTAGTGTTTACTGGGGAGAGTGCCTTCTATGCCTCCCTGTTGTTCTTAATGGCATATGCTATGGACATGCATTAATCCCCGCGATTATCAGGTTGGGCAATTATATCTCCCAAAGATCTTTGTTTGGCATTAGATTAGGCTTCTAATCTCTATAAATCCCCATTAGATTATTATTGTTTTGGTCCCTGTATGATTACTATACACTATGAGCAGCGGAACCGTTAGGGCTAGTTCACACGGGGGGCAATGAGGCAGATTTTGACAGCAGATTTCACCTCAAAACCTGCCTCCATACAATGGTGGTCTATGGAGACTGCTAGCTTTCATTATTCACTTTAGGGGAGGGGAAAACCGCCTGTCATTTTCTGAAAAAACTGCTCCAGAAAACGCTCCAAAAAACGCCTCAAGGTAAAAAAAACCGCTTCCTAATTAGGAAGCGTTTTTTTTCGGGACCAAAATAAGCCAGGCAGTTTTTACGTGTGAACTAGCCCTTAGCATTGGAGATTTAACATTGCTGGGAGTTCTTTTATTTATTTATTGGGAATAAAAAAAAAAATTCAGACGACTTATTGTTTTGTGATTATGGGGCCCAGTTTGTCCAATATTAGTTGATGGCGTCCCTTCATCCAGTGAATGATATATATCTTTATTCAGGTTACTGTTGAACTTAGCTATACTGGGGTCTCTTCTCCTCAAAACCCTTAGCAATAACAGGATCCATTCCTATGGGCTAAATGTGTTACCTTTATATATTTACAGGTCAGGCAGCAATTGTCCATAGACTGAGGTCATCCCTAGGACATCATGGAGAACCTTCTACTGGACATCAAAGAAGCAGGAATCCTATCACTGCGAGGACAGGGAGACGCGACAGAGCTCCTCCACAGCACAGAGGACTAGAAGAGAGCAGGGAAAGAAGCCGCTCTCCATTAAGACCCGCCCCTGCAGAGCCCTCCAGAATAATAGGAGAGAGTAGCAGTGATAGCAGCCGTCCAGCAAGTGGATCCACAGCTGACACCACTGAATTTCAACGGCCAAATCCGGTTCCACCCCCTGAGGATCCAATTCCAAGCAGATCTCCTGTATACTCCTACCCTGCAACCCGTGCATTCAGTAGATTCATTCAGCTGCTGGACATGGGTGGGATGACCCCAACGTCACCGGCAATGCCACAGGGGCAACCACTTGAACCACATGCACAATATCTACTCTGGCAGGAGAGACGGCGGCGTCCGCCCAGCAGAAGAACTCTGCAGATTCAGAACTTACCCACTAGAGAGGTAATATCTCAGGAGGAGGCCCAGTCATGTGTAATCTGTATGACTGAATATGAGATTGGAGAGCGAGTCACAGAGCTTCCCTGTACTCATAACTTTCATCAGGGTTGCATCTCGACCTGGCTCCGCTCTCACTCTCAGTGCCCCCTGTGCCGTAACCACTGCTTCCAATGAAGCCCCATGAAGGGCTATGAACAGAGACATCCCAAAATAATGGAAGGTAAGCCATCTATATTTCATCTTTTCCCTCCGCCCTATCAGATGTATGTGACATGTAACATAGAAATAATAACATTTTATCTTTTTCTATCCAGAAAGAATATCCAAGCCTGGAAAAAGAACAGCCTGAACTACAATCCGTTACAGGACACGGCAGCTCCAGACCCGGATGGTGCCATATACTTTATTCCATGGCAAATTCTTCCTAAAAAAAAAAAAAATGTAAATAAAAAAAAAAAAAAAAAAAAGATTGTGTAAATTGTTTTTCTTTTTTTTACTGTATATAATAATATTTTGTGATCTAGGAGCCTATAATGATAAGTAAGACAGAGGTAGCAGTTACACCAAATGCATGACCGCACCAACAAATGCTCCAATATATGGCAGATATATGTAAATGTGTATATTGTGTAATGAGGAGATCATAGCTCCAGGGGCTGCGGGGAGGGCAGATATACATGGGCCTAAGTGCACAAGGAGGCTCAAGGCCCCTCTGTTATTCTCCAACTCTCTCAAAACATCTGGGAGGGGCCCCTGGATATGATACGGTGGTATAGGTGAACTGTCTGGCGGTATTATATGAGCAGGGAATACAGGGCCGCATTAAATATAGGGCATACGGTGCACTCCTATCTTTTTTTAGTGATTATTTTGTAATAGAGACGAGCGAACACTAAAATGTTCGAGGTTCGAAATTCGATTCGAACAGCCGCTCAATGTTCGTGTGTTCGAACGGGTTTCGAACCCCATTATAGTCTATGGGGAACAGATACTCGTTAAGGGGGAAACCCAGATCCGTGTCTGGAGGGTCACCAAGTCCACTATGACACCCCAGGAAATGATGCCAACACCTCTGGAATGACACTGGGACAGCAGGGGAAGCATGTCTGGGGGCATCTAACACACCAAAGACCCTCTATTACCCCAACATCACAGCCTAACAACTACACACTTTACACACTCAATACCACCTCTCTGACAGTAGGAAAACACCTTGAAACATGTGTATTTGGCACTTGCAGTGAGGAGAGCTTGTCACCAGCAGTGAATTTGGCCCTTGTAGTAAGTTGAGGTTGGCACCAACATTTGTTTTGAAAATCAGGGTGGATTGAGCCTCTAACCAGCAGAGTTGGGGCAAATTCATGGTGGAGGGAGCCTCTAAAAACCCCCAGTTTGGACCAATTCATGGTGGAGGGAGCCTCTAAAAAACCCAGTTTGGACCAATTCATGGTGGAGGGAGCCTCTAACCAGCCCAGTTTGGACCAATTCATGGTGGAGGGAGCCTCTAAAAAACCCAGTTTGGACCAATTCATGGTGGAGGGAGCCTCTAAAAACCCCAGTTTGGACCAATTCATGGTGGAGGGAGCCTCTAAAAACCCCAGTTTGGACCAATTCATGGTGGAGGGAGCCTCTAAAAACCCCAGTTTGGACCAATTCATGGTGGAGGGAGCCTCTAAAAACCCCAGTTTGGACCAATTTATGGTGGAGGGAGCCTCTAAAAACCCCAGTTTGGACCAATTCATGGTGGAGGGAGCCTCTAAACAGCCCAGTTTGGGCAAATTCATGGTGGAGGGAGCCTCTAAAAACCCCAGTTTGGACCAATTCATGGTGGAGGGAGCCTCTAAAACCCCCAGTTTGGACCAATTCATGGTGGAGGGAGCCTCTAAAAACCCCAGTTTGGGCAAATTCATGGTGGAGGGAGCCTCTAACCAGCCCAGTTTGGGCAAATTCATGGTGGAGGGAGCCGCTAACCAGCCCAGTTTGGACCAATTCATGGTGGAGGGAGCCTCTAAAAAACCCAGTTTGGACCAATTCATGGTGGAGGGAGCCTCTAAAAACCCCAGTTTGGACCAATTCATGGTGGAGGGAGCCTCTAACCAGCCCAGTTTGGACCAATTCATGGTGGAGGGAGCCTCTAAAAACCCCAGTTTGGACCAATTCATGGTGGAGGGAGCCTCTAAACAGCCAAGTTTGGGCAAATTCATGGTGGAGGGAGCCTCTAAAAACCCCAGTTTGGACCAATTCATGGTGGAGGGAGCCTCTAAAAACCCCAGTTTGGACCAATTCATGGTGGAGGGAGCCTCTAAAACCCCAGTTTGGACCAATTCATGGTGGAGGGAGCCTCTAAAAAACCCAGTTTGGACCAATTCATGGTGGAGGGAGCCTCTAACCAGCCCAGTTTGGACCAATTCATGGTGGAGGGAACCTCTAAAAAACCCAGTTTGGACCAATTCATGGTGGAGGGAGCCTCTAACCAGCCCAGTTTGGACCAATTCATGGTGGAGGGAGCCTCTAAAAACCCCAGTTTGGACCAATTCATGGTGGAGGGAGCCTCTAAAAACCCCAGTTTGGACCAATTCATGGTGGAGGGAGCCTCTAAAAACCCAGTTTGGACCAATTCATGGTGGAGGGAGCCTCTAACCAGCCCAGTTTGGACCAATTCATGGTGGATGGAGCCATTAAAAACCCCAGGTTGGACCAATTCATGGTGGAGGGAGCCTCTAACCAGCCCAGTTTGGACCAATTCATGGTGGAGGGAGCCTCTAAAAAACCCAGTTTGGACCAATTCATGGTGGAGGGAGCCTCTAAAAACCCCAGTTTGGACCAATTCATGGTGGAGGGAGCCTCTAAAAACCCCAGTTTGGACTAATTCATGGTGGAGGGAGCCTCTAACCAGCCCAGTTTGGACCAATTCATGGTGGAGGGAGCCTCTAAAAAACCCAGTTTGGACCAATTTATGGTGGAGGGAGCCTCTAACCAGCCCAGTTTGGACCAATTCATGGTGGAGGGAGCCTCTAAAAACCCCAGTTTGGACCAATTCATGGTGGAGGGAGCCTCTAAAAACCCCAGTTTGGACCAATTCATGGTGGAGGGAGCCTCTAAACAGCCCAGTTTGGGCAAATTCATGGTGGAGGGAGCCTCTAAAAACACCAGTTTGGGCAAATTCATGGTGGAGGGAGTCTCTAAAAAACCCATTTTGGACCAATTCATGGTGGAGGGAGCCTCTAAAAACCCCAGTTTGGACCAATTCATGGTGGAGGGAGCCTCTAACCAGCAGAGTTGGGGGAAATCAGGGTGGAGGGAGCCTCTAACCAGGAGAGTTGTGGGAAATCAGGGTGGAGGGAGCCTCTAACCAGCAGAGTTGTGGGAAAGCAGGGTGGACGGAGACTCTAACCAGCAGAGTTGGGGGAAATCAGGGTGGAGGGAGCCTCTAACCAGCAGAGTTGGTGGAAATCAGGGTGGAGGGAGCCTCTAACCAGCAGAGTTGGGGGAAATCAGGGTGGAGGGAGCCTCTAACCAGCAGAGTTGTGGGAAAGCAGGGTGGAGGGAGCCTCTAACCAGCAGAGTTGGGGGAAATCATGTTGGAGGGAGCCTAGTATTAGCAGAATTGTGCAACGCTTATGGTGGATGAGTATGAGGATGCGGAGGAATTGGAGAGGTTGAGTACAGACATGGAGTTTCATGTTGGGGTGCTTTACACAGGTGGGCACAAAAATGAAGGCTCTATCCAGTGGTGGTTCATTTTTATCAAAGTGAGCCGGTCGGCACTCTCAGCTGACAGACGGGTGCGCTTGTCAGTGATGATGCCACCGGCTGCACTGAACACCCTCTCAGATAGGACGCTGGCGGCAGGACAGGACAGCACCTCCAAGGCATATAGGGCAAGTTCAAGCCACAGGTCCAACTTCGACACCCAAAACGTGTAGGGCGCAGAGGGGTCGGAGAGGACAGGGCTGTGGTCGGAAAGGTATTCCCGCAACATGCGCCTATACTTCTCACGCCTGGTGACACTAGGACCCTCTGTGGCGGCACTTTGGCGAGGGGGTGCCATCAAGGTGTCCCAGACCTTAGACAGTGTGCCCCTCGTTTGTGTGGACCGGTGAGAACTTGGTCGCCTACTGGAGGAACTGTCCTCCCTGACGCCAACGTCACATGCTGGAAACATCTCCATCATATTCTGCACCAATTGCCTGTGGCAAGCATTGATGCGATTGGCCCTCCCCTCTACCGGAATAAAAGACGAGATGTTGTTTTTATATCGGGGGTCAAGGATAGCAAAGATCCAGTACTGGTTGTCCTCCATGATTTTGACAATACGCTTGTCGGTTGTAAAGCACCCCAACATGAACTCAGCCATGTCTGCCACAGTGTTAGTTGGCATGACTCCTCTGGCCCCACCGGAAAGTTCAATCTCCATTTCCTCCTCATCCTCCATGTCTACCCATCCGCGCTGCAACAATGGGACGATTCGAAGTTGCCCGGAAGCCTCCTGTATCACCATCACATCATCGGACAACTCTTCTTCCTCCTCCTCCTCCTCCTCCTCCATTAAACGCGATGAAGCGGACAGATGTGTGGACCTACTCTCCAGCTGTGACGGATCGGATGCTATCCCTGACTCCTCTGTGTGATCTGAGTTATCCCTGATGTCAATCAGGGATTCTCTCAGAACACACAAGAGCGGGATTGTAAGGCTCACCATCGCATCCTCAGAGCTCACCCTCCTTGTGGACTCCTCAAACACCCGTAGGATGTCACAAAGGTCTCTCATCCATGGCCACTCATGGATGAGAAACTGAGGCAGCTGACTTTGTGGCACCCTAGGGTTTTGTAGCTGGTATTCCATCAAAGGTCTCTGCTGCTCAACCACTCTATTCAACATCTGAAACGTTGAGTTCCAGCGTGTGGGGACGTCGCACAAAAGCCGGTGTTGTGGCACATGCAGGCGTTGCTGGAGAGATTTTAAGCTAGCAGCGGCTACTGTCGACTTGCGAAAGTGGGCGCACATGCGCCGCACTTTCACCAGTAGCTCTGGAACATTGGGGTAGCTCTTTAGGAAACGTTGCACCACTAGGTTGAAGACGTGGGCCAGGCATGGAACATGTTGGAGTCCGGCAAGCTCCAGAGCTGCTACCAGGTTCCGGCCGTTATCACAAACGACCATGCCTGGGCCCAGGTGCAGCGGCTCAAACCATATTGCCGTCTCATCGAGGAGGGCATCCCTCACCTCGGAGGCAGTGTACTGTCTGTCCCCCAAGCTGATCAGCTTCAGCACATCCTGCTGACGTCTACCAACGCCAGTGCTGCAACGTTTCCAACTCGTAGCTGGGGTCAATCTAACAGCGGAGGAGGAGGCGGTGGCGGAGGAGGAGGCGGTGGCGGAGGAGGAGGCGGTAGAGGAGGAGGAGGAGGGGGGTGTTCTTCTCGTGTCCCTGCCAGGAATGTTAGGCGGGGAGACGAGGTACACCGGGCCAGTTTGGGAAGCAGTCCCAGCCTCAACTACATTCACCCAGTGTGCCGTCAGTGAAATGTAGCGTCCCTGTCCGCATGCACTTGTCCACGCGTCGGTGGTCAAGTGGACCTTTGTGCAAAGCGCGGAACTAAGGGCCCGCCTGATGTTGAGTGACACGTGCTGGTGCAAGGCGGGGACGGCACACCGGGAGAAGTAGTGACGGCTAGGGACGGCATAGCGAGGTGCCGCAGTTGCCATCAGGTCCAGGAAGGCGGGAGTTTCAACAAGCCGGAACGCCAACATCTCCTGGGCCAGCAGTTTAGCGATGTTGGCGTTCAAGGCTTGCGCGTGTGGGTGGTTAGCAGTGTATTTCTGCCGCCGCTCCAATGTCTGAGAGATGGTGGGTTGTTGTAAAGAAGCGCCTGATGGTGCCTTTGATGGTGCAGGAGAAGGAGATAAGACAGGAACAGGGGAGGATGAGGGAGAAGTCAACAAAGTGGCGGAGGCAGATGAAGTGGTGTCCTGGCTCGTCCTCTGGAGTGCATCGCCAGCACAGTCAGCAGTGGCAGTGGCAGAGGCAGAGGCAGTGGCAGAGGCAGTGGCAGTGGCGTGAACGGCAGGCGGCCTTTGTCCTGCCGTTGCTGCCTGCCACTGATTCCAGTGCTTGGATTCCAAATGACGGCGCATTGAAGTGGTGGACAGGTTGCTCTTCTCAGAGCCCCTAATCAATTTCGAGAGGCAAATTGTGCAGACAACACTATATCTGTCCTCGGCGCATTCCTTGAAAAAACTCCACACCTTCGAGAAACGTGCCCTCGAGGTGGGAGTTTTTCGGGGCTGGGTACGAACTGGAACATCTTGGGAGATTCCGGGTGTGGCCTGGCTTCGCCTAAGCTGCTGACCTCTGCCTCTGCCTCTAGCTACCCTTTTTGGTGCTGCACTTGCCTCAACATCCACACTACTTTCCCCGCTTGACATCCCCCCTGTCCAGGTCGGGTCAGTGTCCTCATCATCCACCACTTCCTCTTCCAACTCCTGTCTCATCTCCTCCTCCCGCACAATGCGCCGGTCAACTGGATGCCCTGACGGCAACTGCGTCACATCATCGTCGATGAGGGTGGGTTGCTGGTCATCCACCACCAAATCGAACGGAGATGGAGGAGACTCTAGTGTTTGAGCATCTGGACACAGATGCTCCTCTGTTAGGTTCGTGGAATCGTGACGTGGAGAGGCAGGTTGAGGGACAATGAAAGGAGCGGAGAACAGCTCTGGGGAGCAGGGACAGTTGGGGTTATTGTTCTGTGAAGCTTGGGAATTTTGGGAGGAAGGAGGACAAGACTGTTGGGTAATAGGAGGAGAGGAGGCAGAGTCTGACTGGCTGCTGGACAATGTGCTGTAAGCGTTCTCTGACAGCCATTGCAAGACCTGTTCCTGGTTCTCGGGCCTACTAAGGTTTGTACCCTGCAGTTTAGTTAATGTGGCAAGCAACCCTGGCACTGTGGAGTGGCGCAATGCTTGCTTCCCCACAGGAGTAGGCACGGGACGCCCTGTGGCTTCACTGCTACCTTGCTCCCCAGAACCATTCCCCCGACCTCGCCCACGGCCTCGTCCACGTCCCTTTCCGGGAGCCTTGCGCATTTTGAATTCCCAGTTAGAAATTGGCACTATATACCAGTAGCAAAAATTGTGGGTGCACGTAACCCCAATATATTCTTTGAATTCCCAGTCAGACAATGGCACTATATACCAGTAGCAAGAAATGAGGGTATTTGTAACCCCAATATATTCTTTGAATTTCCAGTCAGAAACTGGCACTGTATACCAGTAGTAAAAATTGTGGGTGCACGTAACCCCAATATATTCTTTGAATTCCCAGTCAGACAATGGCACTATATACCAGTAGCAAGAAATGAGGGTATTTATAACCCCAATATATTCTTTGAATTCCCAGTCAGACAATGGCACTGTATACCAGTAGTAAAAATTGTGGGTGCACGTAACCCCAATATATTCTTTGAATTACCAGTCAGAAACTGGCACTATATGGCAGTAGCAAGAAATGAGGGTATTTGTAACCCCAATATATTCTTTGAATTCCCAGTCAGAAACTGGCACTGTATACCAGTAGTAAAAATTGTGGGTGCACGTAACCCCAATATATTCTTTGAATTCCCAGTCAGACAATGGCACTATATACCAGTAGCAAGAAATGAGGGTATTTATAACCCCAATATATTCTTTGAATTCCCAGTCAGACAATGGCACTATATACCAGTAGTAAAAATTGTGGGTGCACGTAACCCCAATATATTCTTTGAATTCCCAGTCAGACAATGGCACTATATACCAGTAGCAAGAAATGAGGGTATTTGTAACCCCAATATATTCTTTGAATTTCCAGTCAGAAACTGGCACTGTATACCAGTAGTAAAAATTGTGGGTGCACGTAACCCCAATATATTCTTTGAATTCCCAGTCAGACAATGGCACTATATACCAGTAGCAAGAAATGAGGGTATTTATAACCCCAATATATTCTTTGAATTCCCAGTCAGACAATGGCACTGTATACCAGTAGTAAAAATTGTGGGTGCACGTAACCCCAATATATTCTTTGAATTACCAGTCAGAAACTGGCACTATATGGCAGTAGCAAGAAATGAGGGTATTTGTAACCCCAATATATTCTTTGAATTCCCAGTCAGAAACTGGCACTGTATACCAGTAGTAAAAATTGTGGGTGCACGTAACCCCAATATATTCTTTGAATTACCAGTCAGAAACTGGCACTATATGACAGTAGCAAGAAATGAGGGTATTTGTAACCCCAATATATTCTTTGAATTCCCAGTCAGAAACTGGCACTGTATACCAGTAGTAAAAATTGTGGGTGCACGTAACCCCAATATATTCTTTGAATTCCCAGTCAGACAATGGCACTATATACCAGTAGCAAGAAATGAGGGTATTTATAACCCCAATATATTCTTTGAATTCCCAGTCAGAAACTGGCACTGTATACCAGTAGTAAAAATTGTGGGTGCACGTAACCCCAATATATTCTTTGAATTCCCAGTCAGACAATGGCACTATATGGCAGTAGCAAAAATAGTGGGTGTATATAGCCCCAATTCTATTGCTAGGGGACTTGCAGGGTATTTCTGGGGTGAAGGTGGGGGGGCACACCGTTGGAACGGGTATCGGGGGTATATATCGGGTATACGGGAATACACTGACAGTGTATTCCATTCAGGATCCTGGGAAAGCTGGGTTGCGGCGATTGAGCCCGTCAGTGCCACGTTACACTGACAAGCTTCTCCCTGGAATTTAGCTCTTACAAGAGCTGTTGTGGTTGTCTTCTCCTTCCTATCCTAGCCTGTCCCTGCCTACCCAGAATCTAAGCCCTAGCTAGCTGGACGGAAACCTCCGTCCTCGGTGAATTGCAAGCTCAGAATGACGCGAACCTGGGCGGCGCTGTTCTTTTAAATTAGAGGTCACATGTTTTCGGCAGCCAATGGGTTTTGCCTACTTTTCTCAACGTCACCGGTGTCGTAGTTCCTGTCCCACCTACCCTGCGCTGTTATTGGAGCAAAAAAGGCGCCAGGGAAGGTGGGAGGGGAATCGAGTAATGGCGCACTTTACCACGCGGTGTTCGATTCGATTCGAACATGCCGAACAGCCTAATATCCGATCGAACATGAGTTCGATAGAACACTGTTCGCTCATCTCTAAATGGCACTATATACCAGTAGCAAAAATTGTGGGTGCACGTAACCCCAATATATTCTTTGAATTCCCAGTCAGACAATGGCACTATATACCAGTAGCAAAAATTGTGGGTGTATATAGCCCCAATTCTATTGCTAGGGGACTTGCAGGGTATTTCTGAGGTGAAGGTGGGGGGGCACACCGTTGGAACGGGTATCGGGGGTATATATCGGGTATACGGGAATACACTGTCAGTGTATTCCATTCAGGATCCACGGAAAGCTGGGTTGCGGCGATTGAGCCCGTCAGTGCCACGTTACACTGACAAGCTTCTCCCTGGAATTTAGCTCTTATAAGAGCTGTTGGTTGTCTTCTCCTTCCTATCCTAGCCTGTCCCTGCCTACCCAGAATCTAAGCCCTAGCTAACTGGACGGAAACCTCCGTCCCCGGTGAATTGCAAGCTCAGAATGACGCGAACCTGGGCGGCGCTGTTCTTTTAAATTAGAGGTCACATGTTTTCGGCAGCCAATGGGTTTTTCTTACTTTTTTCAACGTCACCGGTGTCGTAGTTCCTGTCCCACCTACCCTGCGCTGTTATTGGAGCAAAAAAGGCGCCAGGGAAGGTGGCTGTTCGATTCGAACATGCCGAACAGCCTAATATCCGATCGAACATGAGTTCGATAGAACACTGTTCGCTCATCTCTATTCGTTATTCGTTACGAATAGCATCTCAATATTTGACTATTCGAACGAATATCGAACCCCATTATAGTCTATGGGAGAAAATGCTTCGTTTCAGGGGATCCCACCATTCGATGCCAACACGTCTGCAATGCAACTGGGACAGCAGGGGAAGCATGTCTGGGGACATCTAACACACCAATGTCCCTCTATTACCCCACTATCACAGCCTAACAACTACACACTTTGCACATTCAAAAAAACCTCTACCAAAGTGGGAAAATATCTGGAAACCTTCTTTACTCCCCAAATGGATGGACACAAACCCAAATTTAAGCTAAAAAAACATTAACAAGCACCCCTTTAAATCACATTGCCCATTACAATCACAGATGGAATAAGCAATGGGAAATCCAACAGTACCCACCCTCAACTGTCATTGTGGATGTGTGTGTGTGCAGTGTCGCACCTCCCATGAGGCGACCTGAAGCGAGCGCTTCAGGCGGCACTATGCCAGGGCCTCAGGGAGGGTGGCATTTTTGCTAACCCAAGCCAGTCCAGGACAAGCTGTCCTGGACTGGCTTAGCACAGAGCGGTGGTTTGGGGAGGCCACTGGAGCAGCGCTGCTTCAGCAGCCTCCCCTCATGCTCAGGCAGAGCGCAGGAAGTCTCCGGGCCTGCTCTCTGCCGGCGAACGGCGCTAAGCCCTGACCCCTTTCGAGACACCACGCCCCCTCCGCTAAGCCACGCCCCCGGTCTGCCCCTCCTCCCGGTGCGGGGGGGGGCGGCTTTCTGTACTTCGCCTCGGGCGGCGAAAGGAGCAGGTTCACCCGTGTGTGTGTGTGTGTGTGTGTGTGTGTGAGATGTGGTAAGACCTTTCAAAATTCACTTTTCTAGCCCTTAACATGAGCCCTTCCAAATTAGCTAACAGGTAGGGTTGAGCGATCATGTTCGGAAAGATCTGATTCCGATCGGCGATCGAGAAAATTTCACCATCGGAATTCCGAACACGATCTATTTATGTGGGATCGAGATCGGTGATCTTTTCCGACAATGCTTTGCTTAGCCTTCACACTGAGTATCCGCTGTATACTCAGTGTGAAGGCTCCGCTACAGTTCCATAGGAATGAATGGAAGCAGCCGGCACATAGCCTTAACCCCCTGCGCGCCGGCTGCCTCCATTCATTCGAATGGGAGGCTAAACTAAACATTTCTAGCAGCTTCTTACCTCTAGAGATGGCTGCTCCGGTGCCCTCCTTCTTCTTGCCTCGCTGCCCCGCCTCCCAGGTTAGTGTTTAAAGCGCTAGGTAGGCGGGTCTTGCGGCCTAGGAGAGTGTGGGCGGGTACAGGGCGGGGAGACGTGACGTCTCCCCTCCCAGTACCCGCCCACACTCTCCTAACCCGCCCACACTCTCCTAACCTGGCAGGGAGGGGCAGCGAAGGGAGAAGAGCAGCGTGGAGCGGCAGCGAGGCAAGGAACAAGGAAGGCACCGGACCAGCCATCTCTGGAGGTAAGTGGACACCAGGGGGGAGTAAGTTCACCATCATCATCCTGCTGAGATGGAGCCACTAAACGAACCCTTGCCTTCAAAGGCATGTCCTGGAGCTGCAACTGAGCCAAATCTAAACACAGAGTCCTTTGGAACTGAACAAAACTCAAAGTGTCCAAAGACTTTAGAGACTGTTGAAAGTAATGGGATCCAGAATGAGGAGTATATCACAAGGCCGACAGACACAACTCCACATGCTGCAGCAAAAGCAACCAGCAGTCAGACTAAGATGGTCTCTTCTTCAAGCAAAACACAAGATTCTTTGGCAGCCTGCTTTGTCTCCCCGCCCAATGTTCCTGGCAGGACTGCTGAAACACCACTCTCCTCCTCCTCCGCCGTTGAATCGACCTCAGCTACTGACGTGGGGAGACGTCAGCAGGCCGCGCTGAAGATCATCAGCTTGGGGGACAGACAGCACACTGCCTCCAAGGTCAGGGATGCCATCCTGGCTGAGATGGAAATGTCTTTTTCCCTGCTGCACCTGGGGCCAGGCATGTTTGTCATGTGTGATAACGGCAGGAACCTGGTAGCGGCTATGGAGCTTGCCAGCCTCCAACACGTTCCATGCCTGGCCCACGTCTAACTTAGTGGTGCAACGTTTTTTGAAAACATACCCAAATGTACACGAGCTACTGGTGAAAGTGCAGCGCTGGTGCGTCCACTTTCGCAAGTGTACAGGAGCTTCTGCTAGCCTCCAAAGCCTCCAGCAACGCCTCCATCTGCCAGAATAGAGTGTGTGAGCAGCAGAGACCTTTGATGGAGTACCATGTCCAAAACCCAAAGGTTCCTCAGAGTCAGCTCCCCCAGTTTCTGCACCATGAGTTTCCATGGGTGGCAGACTTATGTGAAATCCTTTCCCATCCTTTCCACTGGACACAAAACATTAGCATGCGCTCATCACAACTCTGGATATGGCAGCTGCGTTAAGCAGGGTGTAGGGTACAACGCAGACCAAGCCCGAGCTGTGGTTATGTGCGGTTTGCAGTAAGGGGACATTGAGCAATTGTAAGAGGAGTTGGTGGACAACGAGGCCACCGACTCGACATGGACAGGGGTGATGTCTAGCGGGTAAAGCAGTGTAGATGTCGAGGCAAGCTAATCAACAAAAAAGTGGCTAGAAGAAGAGGCATAGACTGGGGTGATGTATGTCTAGGGGCGAAAGCAGTGTAGATGTGGAGGCAAGCTAATCAACAAAAAAGGTGGCTAAAAGCAGAGGCATAGACTGGGGTGATGTTTAGGGGCAAAAGCAGTGTAGATGTGGAGGCTAGCTAATCAACAAAAAAAGTGGCTAGAAGAAGAGGCATAGACTGGGGTGATGTATGTCTAGGGGCGAAAGCAGTGTAGATGTGGAGGCAAGCTAATCAACAAAAAAAGGTGGCTAGAAGCAGAGGCATAGACTGGGGTGATGTTTAGGGGCGAAAGCAGTGTAGATGTGGAGGCTAGCTAATCAACAAAAAAGGTGACTAGAAGCAGAGGCATAGACTGGGGTGATGTTTAGGGGAGAAAGCAGTGTAGATGTGGAGGCTAGCTAATCAACAAAACAGGTGGTTAGAAGCAGAGGCATAGACTGGGGTGATATCTAGGGGTGAAAGCAGTGTAGATGTGGAGGCAAGCTAAGCAGCAAAAACGGTGGCTACAGGCAAAGGCATACCCCCTGTTGCAAGACTTATTACTAGGTCTGGGACGCGTTAATGGCCCCCCTGGCCAAATTACTGCTACTGAGGGGCCTAGTGTCACCAGGAGGGACAAGTATAGGCGCATGTTATGGGAATACCTGGCCGGCCCCAGCTCTGTTCTCTCCGATTCCTCTGTGCTCTACAGCCTACACTTACAGTCCTATGAAAACGTTTGGGCACTCAAATTAATCTTAATCATTTTTAGTTCTAAATATTTTAGTGTTTGCAGCAGCCATTTCAGTTTGATATATCTAATAACTGATGGACACAGTAATATTTCAGGAGTGAAATGAGGTTTATTGTACTAACAGAAAATGTGCAATATGCATTAAACCAAAATTTGACCGGTGCAAAAGTATGGGTACCTCAACAGAAAAGTGACATTAATATTTGGTAGCTCCTCCTTTTGCCTCTAGTCGCTTCCTGCAGCTTTTAATCAGTTCCTTGATCCTGGATGAAGGTATTTTAGACCATTTCTCTTTACAAAACAATTCAAGTTCAGTTAAGTTTGATGGTCGCCGAGCATGGACAGCCCGCTTCAAATCATCCCACAGATGTTCAATGATATTCAGGTCTGGGGACTGGGATGGCCATTCCAGAACATTGTAATTGTTCCTCTGCATGAATGCCTGAGTCGATTTGGAGCGGTGTTTTGGATCATTGTCTTGCTGAAATATCCATCCCCGGCGTAACTTCAACTTCGTCACTGATTCTTGAACATTATTCTCAAGAATCTGCTGATACTGAGTGGAATCCGTGCGACTCTCAACTTTAACAAGATTCCCGGTGCCGGCATTGGCCACACAGCCCCAAAGCATGATGGAACCTCTACCAAATTCTACAGTGGGTAGCAAGTGTTTTTCTTGGAATGCTGTTTTTTTGGACGCCATGCATAACGCCTTTTTGTATGACCAAACAACTCAATCTTTGTTTCATCAGTCCACAGGACCTTCTTCCAAAATGAAGCTGGCTTGTCCAAATGTGCTTTTGCATACCTCAGATGACTCTGTTTGTGGCGTGCTTGCAGAAACGGCTTCTCTCTCATTACTCTCCCATACAGCTTCTCCTTGTGCAAAGTGTGCTGTATTGTTGACTGATGCACAGTGACACCATCTGCAGCAAGATGATGCTGCAGCTCTTTGGAGGTGGTCTGTGGATTGTCCTTGACTCTTCTCACCATTCTTCTTCTCTGCCTTTCTGATATTTTTCTTGGCCTGCCACTCCTGGGCTTAACAAGAACTGTCCCTGTGGTCTTCCATTTCCTTACTATGTTCCTCATAGTGGAAACTGACAGGTTAAATCTCTGAGACAACTTTTTGTATCCTTCCCCTGAACAACTATGTTGACCAATCTTTGTTTTCAGATCATTTGAGAGTGGGCTGTCAATGCTCGGCGACCATCAAACTTAACTGAACTTGAATTGTTTTGTAAAGAGGAATGGTCCAAAATCCCTTCATCCAGGATCCAGGAACTGATTAAAAGCTACAGGAAGTGACTAGAGACTGTTATCTTTGCAAAAGGAGGATCTACTAAATATTAATGGCACTTTTCTGTTGAGGTGCCCATACTTTTGCACCAATCAAATTTTGGTTTAATGCATATTGCACATTTTCTGTTATTAAAATAAACCTCATTTCAATCCAGAAATATTACTGTGTCCATCAGTTATTAGATATATCAAACTGAAATGGCTGTTGCAAACACTAAAATATTTAGAACTAAAATGATTAAGATTAATAGGGGTGCCCAAACTTTTTCATAGGACTGTATTTTCTCATCTGTTTTTCTGTACTACACATCTCTTGTCAACTTCCTTTGGGATCTCAGAGGTGGTGGCCTCAGTGCCGAGAAACACATCTGAGTCCCCTTAGCAATATGCATTAAGAGAACCGGGAAGCAACCAAGTGTAGACAGCTAGCATAGCATCCAGCATGGCTAAATGCAGAGAAAGACGTTGTACCACTTCCAGTGATGGTAACTTCAGTGCTGCAGTTGGCAATGGACGGTGTAACGGGATTAGCTGAGGGATCGCTGTCTTGACCACTTTTTGGCACAAAATCAAAGTCCAATCAAGCAAAGTATGGTGCAAGGATATGATGCAAGGACACCTACACATCTGTCTCTGACACATTGGGGAGTTCACGCTGATCCGCCCTTTTGGCCTGCACAATCATGCGCTTCTTCCCAGCCACTCCCCATCTCCCAGGTGTTTCATTGCAGGCAGAAGTACAATGCAAGCCACCCACATGCCCAAGCCTTTAATGGCGTCATTGAAAAACTGCAGGCCCTGGAGATGTTGACGTTTATGCTTCTGGATACCCAGGCCTTCCGTCACCAGATGGCAGCTGGGGCACCTCCCTATGCTGGGCCTAGCCGTTACTACTTCTCTTGGTTTGCTGTCCCTGCCTTGCGCCTGCACGTGTCCCATAACATCAGTCGGGCCCAGAGCTCCGCGCTTTGCTGCAAGGTCCACTTGACCACCGACGCATGGACAAGCGCCTGTGGTAAGGGATGCTGCTTATCTTTAATGACACGCAGGGTGAATGTAGGGGAGTCTGGGCCGGGTGTGCAAACTGGGGTGGCCTATTTCCTCTCCCATCCCAAAATTCATGCCACAGGTTATCTGAAAGCCTACTGCGCTGCAACCTCCACCCCAGCTACAAGATGGAAACGCTGTAACACTGGCGTGGGGAGATGTCAGCAGGACGTGCTGAAGCTCATCAGCTTGGGGGACAGACGGCACACTGCCTCCGAGGTCAGGGATGCCATCCTGGCTGAGATGGCAATGTGCTTTTCCCTGCTGCACCTGGGGCCAGGCATTTTTGCATATGTGATAATGGCCGAAACCTTGTAGCAGATCTGGAGCTTTCAAGACTCAAACACGGTCAACACATGGACCACGTTTTCAATTTGTTGGTGTAAAGGTTCTTTGAAACCTACACTATTGTGCCTGATATACTGGTCAAAGTGTGGCCATTTTCATAAGTGAGAAGTAGCCTCTACTAGGCAGAAAACATTCATAGCGCACTCCTGTCATCTTCGCACCGTTGGCTGGTGGAGGAAGATGAGGGGGATGAAGTGGCATTTCATGTCACTGTCCCACAAGAGGCATGAGGGTGCACCTTAGTGCATCCCATTGCTTCAGCATGGATGGTGTGAAGGGGAGTGAAAAATGGAGGAAATGGAGAGTGACCCTTACAGTTGGTGGTAGCAAAGTCATGCCAAGTAACACACTGGCACACATGGCTGACTTCATGTTGGGTTGCTTTTCAAGAGACAAAGACATAGTTCACATCATGGAGAGCAAACAATACTGGATTGAAAAAAAAACTATATTGAGCTGATATAGCCTGACTGAATTTCTGTGTATCACACTTAGCTTTTGGGGGTAGACCCTTAAAAATTGGATTGAGCTGATATAGCCTGACTAAATTGCTGTGTATCACACTTAGCTTTTGGGGGTAGACCCTTAAAAATTGGATTGAGCTGATATAGCGTTGTGAAGGTAAACCCATATATTCCTGTTTTTATATATCTCTTATACTGCTTAAGAAATTATATTTTTCTCTATGCAAGCTTATTATACCTGATACACATTAAGATGGCGCCTGTATCCAGTACCGCACCCAAATGCTGACGCACACGATTGTCATGTGGTTTACAAGAAAGACAGTATTATTTTCTGGGAATCGAAACCTAAGAAGATGTTGAAATTTAAGAGCCAATGACTGATCGCCAGTGTATTCGGATACAAGACATATACGCTTACAGACTGCTGTTTTCAGATCATTTGAGAGCGCGCTGTCCATGCTCGGCGACCATCAAACTTAACTGAACTTGAATTGTTTTGTAAAGAGGAATGGTCCAAAATCCCTTCATCCAGGATCCAGGAACTGATTAAAAGCTACAGGAAGCGACTAGAGACTGTTATCTTTGCAAAAGGAGGATCACTAAATATTAATGGCACTTTTCTGTTGAGGTGCCCATACTTTTGCACCAGTCAAATTTTGGTTTGGAACACACTGGCACACATGGCTGACTTCATGTTGGGTTGCTTTTCAAGAGACAAAGGCATAGTTCACATCATGGAGAGCAAACAATACTGGATTGAAAAAAAAATTGGATTGAGCTGATATAGCCTGAGTGAATTGTTGTGTATCACACTTAGCTTTTGGGGGTAGACCCTTAAAAATTGGATTGAGCTGATATAGCGTGACTGAATTTCTGGGTCTCCCACCTAGGTTTTGGGGGTAGACACCCTGAATATCTGGATTGAGCGTACATAGCCTGAACTAATTGCTCTGTATCCTTGTTTTGGGGTTACACAGCCTGAAAAGCTGTTTAGCACGTATGTAGCAAGAAGTAACTGCTGTGGATTGCTGCTGTTTCAGGCCCCCCCAAAATTCAAGGCTTTTTCCAGCTATATGAACTTGTAATTGCTGTGGATTGCTGCTATGTTTCAGGGCCCCCCCAAAAAAAAAAAATAAAATAAAATAAAATTCAGGGCTTTTTTCATCTCTATATGAATTAGTCACTGCTATGGATTCCGGCTATTCTGTGTGCGGACAGCTAAAAATGAAAGCTGTTTCTCCGCTATATATGAAGTTGTATCTGTTGTGTATCCCTGTTTTCCACCGTCCGGGGAAAGCTGGACTGATGTCCCTACAGTGTATAGCTCTGAGAAGAGCTGTTGGCTTTCTTCATTACTTCTTCCCTGCCTATATGAAGCTAATTTCTATCTAGCCCTCAGCAGATATGTTTCTCTCCATATGTCTGACGGCAAAAATGTCGAATAGGGCGGCGGCCGTTCTTATGAATGGGAGGGCACATGTTTTCGGCAGACAATGGGTGTAGTGTTGTAGTGAGGATGCAGGTCTTCTGGAATAAGTCCAATATGAGATGGTTACTCTTGTAGATCAGAACCCTTTATTCCATGCTCCATCATGGCTCCCTGTCTAGCAACTCCTCCCCCTAAGCTCAGCTCCTCCTCCATTACTACCTCACTGTTGCTAGGCAGACAAAGCAGAATAAGTAAGCAGAACAGAACATACAGAACATACTTATAACAACATCACATCTCTCCCCTTCTTATAAAAAAAAATAAAATGCAAACATTATAAATGAACAATAAATAAAAGGTCCGAACTGAAAAGAACATTTTACTGCAGAACATAGTCCCTGAGGTTCGTTGGTGGCCTTCGACTTATCCTTGTCGGGTAGCGTTGAGACATCTCGTTATCAGAAACAGTCTGTGAATTTTCCGTATCTCTTGTTGGTGTTGCTGAACCAGTTGTACCCGGTGAAATGTCCTCATCATCTGTCTCCTCTGCACTGGCTCCTGGGTTGTAGTCACGAAGCTTTTTAAAATGGGAGACATTTTGTGTCACTTGATGACCCTGGCGTTGAGCAGTAACCATGGTACCTTTGACGTGTGTGACTTGAAAGGGTTCTGGATGATAAGGGGATGATAACTTGTCACTGGGTCTCAGCCTTTTAACCAGGACCCAGTCTCCCACATCCAGCTGTTTGAAGCAACAACTTCTCTTATCTGCATATCTTTTCATCCTGCCTTTGGCAAGGGAATCATTGAGGACCAATGGAGTCTGGACGTGAACTACTGGGATGTTTGGAAGCTTAATGCGCAAAGGCCTGCCGAAAAGCGCAGTCGCTGGCGGAGTTCCTGTAGTAGAGTGTGGGGTGGCTCTGTACTGTCTAAGGAACCTGTACAATTCTTGCTGCAAATCCTTGTGTTCCATGGTAGCAATCCAAAGAGTTTTGTTGATAGATTGCATGAAGCGCTCCACTTCACCATTGGCTTGAGGCCAGTAAGGAGTTATTTTCCTGTGGTTAAAACCAAGATAAGTTGCAAAAGACTGAAAATCTGCACTATTGAAAGGTGGCCCATTGTCAGTCTTCACTGTTTCAGGCATGCCATATGCAGAAAAGATTTTGTCCAGTTTTGGTATGACAGCTCTTGCAGAGGTGGTGGAAACGGGTTCAATGACTGGAAACCTAGAAAAATCATCTATGACAACCAGTAAATAGGAATGATCTGGCAAAGTGCAGAAATCAACACTCACAGCAGTCCATGGATTGTCTGGCAGAGGTGTCATTTGTACTGGTGCTCGGCTATGGTCCACCGTAGTTGCTTGGCAAGGTATACATGTGGCAATAAGTGCTTCCACTTGTTTATCTAGTCCAGGAAACCATACTTTCTCCCTAAGTAATTGCTTTGTTTTAACTATATCTTGATGGGCCTCATGGGCCAGATCGATCACTCTACTCTGAAGTTTCTGAGGAATGACCAGGCGGTTGTCCCGCAGTAGTATGTTTGAGTCAGATACAGAAAGAGAGTGTCTTGCATTAAAGAAGGCCTGCAAATATGCTGTTTGGCCCTGCGGTTGAAGACGAGTCTCAGCTAGAAAAGAGTTCCAGTTCTTAGACCGAACAGTGTCAATTACCAACTGAAGTTGGGGATCAGAATCCACCGCATGTTTAATTTCTTCGAGGGTCATTGCTCTTGGCACAGAGTGTGTAACAATGAAATTTACATGTTCCTCAGCTAAGACAGTGGCAGGCAAGTCATCTTTGGTAGACTGTGGTGAAGGGTGTCTTGAAAAATAGTCTGCAGGGTTCCCAGCTCCTGCCTCATATCTCAAGTGAAAGCGATAGTTCTGCAGGCGGAGTAGCCAGCGTTCAAGTCGTGGGGGTGGCTTTGATGAATGTTTATTGAAGATTGGAATGAGTGGTTTATGATCACTGATCACTGTGAATGGACGACCAAAGAGGTAAAGATGAAAATGAAGGCATCCCCATACAACTGCGAGAGCTTCCCTCTCAGTTTGAGAATAGCGCTGTTCCGTTTCTGTTAAAGCCTTGCTTGCATAGGAGACTGTGGAGATACTGCCAGTTTTGGACACCTGAGTTAAAATTGCACCAAGGCCTACAGGACTGGCATCCACAATAAGCTCAGTAGACTTTAGTGGGTCAAAATAGGCCATGACTGTGTCACTAGAAAGACTGGACTTAAGTGTATCAAAAGCTGATTGATGTTCAACTGTCCATGACTAAGGAGTATCCTTTTTAGTGAGTTGTCGTAAGGGTTCAGAAACAGTAGCCAGATCAGGTATGAATCGTCCACAGTATGTGACCAGACCAAGAAAACTTCGAACATCTGAGACATTTTGTGGCTGGCTAGCAGAGGTTATGGCAGCTACTTTCTCAGGGTCTGCAGAAACACCATTTTCAGAAAAAATGTAGCCAAAAAAATTCAATGACGTCTTGTTGAATTCGCATTTTGATGGATTAACAGTTAAATTGCAGGTTTGCAGTCTCTGAAAGACTTGTTCTAGGTGATTGTCATGTTCCTCTTGGGTTGTGCCAAAGATAAGGATGTCATCACTAACATTGAGGACTCCAAGTATTCCTGAAAGAACTTGCCTGATAACATTCTGAAAGATTTCTGCAGCCGATGAAATGCCAAAATTCAGCCTCTTGAACCTTCTTGAGTGCTAAAAGTTGTGATATATCTGGAGTCTTGATGCAATTCAAGCTGATGATAACCAGATTTTAGATCAATTTTTGAGAATACTTTTGCACCATTTAGATCTGTGAGAATATCATCAATGGTAGGCGTAATATGCCTTTCTCTTTGAATGGCTCGATTGGCATGTCGCATATCCACACATAACCTGATTTTACCAGGCTGCTTAGGTTTAGGCGCAACAACAATTGGTGAGACCCAGGGAGTTGGGCCCTCGACACGTTCAATAACATCATCTGTCTCAAGGTCTTGTAGCTCTTTCTCCACCAGCTTGCGGACATGGAATGGGATGCGCCTGTGAGGTTGAACTGACGGCTGGACTGACTGGTCAATGTGTAATTTCACTGGAAAGTCTTTCAGCTTTCCTAGGCCTTGAAAGAGTTGAGGATATTTCTGCATAATAGTTTGGACAGAAGAGTGTGTTACGCTGTTTGCCAGTTTCACTAGGCCCAGAGATACCGCACTATTGCAGCTCAGAAGAGTGTCTGCAGAACACTCCACTACATAGAAAGTGTCCGTGATGGATTTCCCATCAGCCGTTAGCAATGCCTGAAATTTGCCACATAGGGGTAATGCAGTAGCTGAACCATAAGGAAATATCTTCAGGTTAGTACATTGCAAAGCAGGTTTGTTCTTTAGCTGGCTATAAGTGGCATGACTAATAACATTGACAGACGCCCCTGTAACTACCAGTGTCTCCACCGGATTGCCATGTATTAAGATGACTTGTTTGGGATTAGACATTGCATGCACATTGTGAGACCCCTCAGTCACTGAGAATAAGTAGGTGCTGCTGGGCTGATCAGCAGGGGACACCGACTGCACTGCTTGAACTTTCTGTGGCAAGGCTTGTTTAGCAGAGAGAGAAGATTGTGATTTTGATCTGTAGACTTTTGCAAAGTGATTTAGTTTCCCACAGTTATGACAAGTTCCTCCCTGTGCTGGGCATGGTTTCTGATGAGGATAAGGACCTCCACAGTTGTAGCAGGCTGCAGCCTGTGTGTGAGGCACATGTGGCTTCTGAGTGAGCTTTGCTACAGAAGATGGCTGCTCTGGTATACAGTCTGTGTTCTCTATAAGTTTAGCTTGATTCTCTGCTGCATCATGAATACGTGCAATGTCCAGTAGCTTTGCTAAAGTCATGGTGGGATCTCTGAGTGCTTGTCTCCTTAACTTAGAGGACACACAACCTTGTATGATTTGCATCAGAATTTCCTTGTCTATATCAGCAAATTCACAGTAAGCTGCAAGTTGTCTTAAGCGGACATGATATTCATCAATGGTTTCTGTTGCTGACTGTTTTGACTGTCTAAACTTGAAAATTTCAAAAGCTGCATTTATGTATGGAGAGAAATGCTTAGTTAGCGCTGCTTTGCATAGATCATAGTCACTGTCCTCCCCTGTATTGGGCAGAGTTGTGAAGATATCATAGACTTGCTCCCCTGCATAGTGTAATAACATGGCTTTCTTTCTTGCATTGTCAGTAATGCTCATTGCTTGCAGGAATATCTCAAAGCGTTTCAGCCATTTATTCCAGCATGCTGCTAAGTTTGCTTGGGGCTGGTGCACATCAAATGCAGCAAAGGAGGGTAAGCAGGCCATGGCTGGTGCTAGGATTGCAGTCTTGTAAACAGTTTTCTGTAGCAGGGAAATACCTTTAGCTGATGATTCTTAATCCTCGTCGCCAATTGTAGTGTTGTAGTGAGGATGCAGGTCTTCTGGAATAAGTCCACTATGAGATGGTTACTCTTGTAGATCAGAACCCTTTATTCCATGCTCCATCATGGCTCCCTGTCTAACAACTCCTCCCCGTAAGCTCAGCTCCTCCCCCATTACTACCTCACTGTTGCTAGGCAGACAAAGCAGAATAAGTAAGCAGAACAGAACATACAGAACATACTTATAACAACATCACAATGGGTGTTTTCTATTTTTTTCACTGCCTCCATTGTCGTAGTTCCTGTCCCACCTCCCCTGCACAGTTATTTGTGCAAAAAACACGCCAGGGAAAGTGGGAGGGGATACAAATTTTTACTGCGTATGCGGCCTGGTATTCGATTGTGAAAGAATACATCGAACGCCATGATATTTGATCGAATACTTATTCGATCGAACGGCGTTTGCTCATCTCTAATCTTCAGGAAAAGTTTCGAAGCTTACCAACAGTGACTATTTGCATGAAAGAACTAATAACGTCATCATCAAAATCATACACACATTTTATAGATTTACATTTACAACCATTAGTCATTCAATTACCATCATATCTAAAAGACTCCGCACAATTGATTAGAGAATTTCACCAAGTTAACAGTCAGCATAACCAAGTCACACAGTGGTCATTACTCACTGCTGACGTGTCAGCATTATATAGCAATATTCCCCACCAGGAGGGCCTCCGATCTATTGATCATTTTCTATCATCCAATCCATCCATGCCTACGCACCATAAACAGTTTATACTGGCGGGTATAGATTTTATTTTGAATCATAATATTTTTTCATTTCAGGATAAGGTATATAGACAAACCAGGGGCTGCGCCATGGGGACGCGATTCGCTCCATCCTACACAAACCTCTATATGAGACTGTTTGAGGAGACCTATATTTACCATTCACATTACTTTCATACCCACATAGCCCTATTTAGGAGATATATTGATGATCTCATCTTCATTTGGAAGGGAGATGAATCATCAGCACATCAATTCATTTCTACACTTAATGACAATAATTTAGGCCTTTCTTTCACGCATCAGTTTTCCACCACCACTATTGAATTCCTTGATTTGCTTATTTCCATCACTCCAGATGGGACCCTATCTACGGCCACTCATTTTAAAAAAGTAGATGTTAATAGCTATTTAGAATTCAACAGTGCCCATTATGGCCCTTGGCTGCGCAATATTCCATATAGCCAATTCAAACGGGTGCGAAAAAACTGAGATATTGACACCACATACCATCAACAAGCAAACATTCTCAAACATAGATTCAGGGAGAAAAAATACCCTAAACCTCTAGTGGATAACGCTTACCGGAGGGCTTCACAGCTAAGTCAGTCTACCTGTCATACTGATAAAAATGAAGACAAAACTTCTCATTTGATAAATAACACACCCTCTGAAGTATGCAATAACTTCATTACAACCTTTAATTCTGACCACAAACAGATCAAAGCAATATTATCCAAACATTGGAACATGTTACGTAGTGACCCATTCCTCAATCGAGCCCTCCCCGCTCATCCCAGGGTCACCTTCAGAAGGTCGACCACCTTGCGGAACATTCTTGCCCCCAGCAGGCTCCGCAACCCTAAACCTCTGAGTATAACATCTCCCCTAACAGCACCAGGAGTGTACAAATGTGGACACACCCGGTGTTTATGCTGCAAGAACATACACCATAAAGCAATATCATTCAAATCTAACATAACCCAAGAAACATTTCAGATACAGACTATACTTAACTGTACCACCAAATATGTCATCTATTTACTCGAATGCCCGTGCAATCTCCAATATATCGGACGCACCATCCAACCATTCCATTGTAGGGTAAACAGGCATAGGTCTAATATCAATAAAGGGTACCAGAAACATTCTGTATCTGCCCACTACAGAGTAATGAACAATTGCAATTTTAGCAACACAGTAATTCTGCCCATAGAACATATACCTGATTCCATCCTGGACCATTTTCAAAGACTTAGACAATGTGAATCCTATTGGATCTATAAATTGAACACCCTTTATCCACACGGTCTGAATGATGTGGTGGAATCCTCAGTCTAACATCAATTACGATTATTTTTATATATGTATGTATATAAGCCTGCATCATACATTTGTCAGTCCATTTATTCTGGAAACAAGACCTCCATATCCCCTTATCTGGGCTTTAGGCATTAGGTTAATCCTCGGTACTCAACCTTTTCTACCTTTATAATTAATACATTTTTGTCTCTTCTTCTTGTTTGTATTATTGTCATATGCCACTATTTATATGGGTGTGTTCATATAAGCGTACATTTGTATTTTTTAGCTTAGTTAAATTGCTTGATTCATAAATCCAATTTATCCAGTATTGTTTCACATAACCATAGCCATGTCTTTCCGATATGCTTTAATGTCAATTTTAATATATATGTACGAATATTATCAAAACATGACCACCATTATATGCAGCACTGTGTGTGTGTGTATGTATGTGTGTATATATATGTGCGTCTGTATGTGTATATGTATGTGTATGTGGCGCACCTCCTCACCTGTATACACCTTTACCCCTGTATACACCTCCTTATAATCATTCGCTAATTGTGAGATTTTGTGTGTGTGTGTGTGTGTGTGTATGTATATGTATGTGTTTATATGTGTGCGTCTGTTTGTGTATATGTATATGGCGCACCTCCTCACTTGTATACACCTCCACACCCGTATACACCTCCTCGTAATCATATCCACCTGTAAACGCCTGCTCCCTGTGATGCACGAGGCCTAGGTGTCGCCCAGGTAGTCTATTTAGTTCTGGCTGTCTGGAGCGCAGGTTAGCTGATTCCTATGCTCTGACAGTTCAGGACATCTGTGAGTAACATCCTCTGATATAACTTATTACAGATTTACTCTACATGTGAACCTTTGATTGACTGAATGTAAGATAAGACTACTGTCTCAGTTTTTAACTTTGTATATAACATGTTTGTGACATTACAACTTGTTTCCTGCTCTGAACATACCATAGACTGTTTCTATATTTGTAATAGTTTTAAGTTTTGGCAATCTGCTGATCTGTGTATTTTTTACTACTATTGTTTTAGTGGCCTGAGGAAGACGCCCAAAACGCGTAGCCTACATTTTTGCATATTTTTCTACTGTCAATTGGAATGAATAAAGACTCAATAATTTGGTTTTATTTTTGCATGCAATTGGCTTCTGTTTTATTGTCACACAGTAGCGCTCTATAGATATCCCGGGTTTTATTTTTCTTGTTCATTAACCTCCACCACCTCATTGGTTGGTGTCCGGGTAAGAGCTGCAACTGCCTATTTTCAGCCCCCTTCCAGGGTTTTCTATATACGGGCGCCAGGTAACTTTTTTTCTTCTTGAGAACTCATAACGTTCATAGATAACTGATTACAGCATAAACAGATTCAACAGTCGCTTAAAACATTTAGAATAATTGATCCGCCATTGCAAACTCACCTTCATTCAGCATCGCAGGAAATTACAGAAGTTGGTGTACGGTTCTTTTGCAAAGTTCTAAAGAGTTTTCAAACGATGAAGCCAAATTTGCAAATTTTGTAGAATTCCATAATCGAAACATGCAATGGCGATCACTCAAAAGCTTACGACAGTTCTGTTAACTTGTGTAACTGCAGTTTCCGGCTACAATATTGTGTTCCATGCAGACACATGCTTTTAATGAGAGAAACCCAATCAATTCCTTTGTATGATAGGAACTGCTTCCACAAAAAATACTGGGAAAATTTGCAAATTGAGCCTAGTTTTGAAGACACAGAATTTGATTTATATTGTGCTGTGGAAGAACAAGAGACTATTGACGAAGAACCACTCAGTAGTACTGCTAAGTACAATCTGGCGTTCCAATCCCTAACTCAGTTGGCGGATATTTTATCTAATCACGGAACTTCAACCTTTCTAAACTACTTGGAAGAAATCAAGGTTATCCAAAACAATGCCAGACGAGGTTCTTCGTTGTTACAACCCAGCTTGTCATATAACCAGTCTGTACATCAAGATGTTGCAGGTGCTGAGACTTCAAATGTTCCGGATATAGTTGATGGAAATACACCACCTTCTACAAGCTGCAAATCTTCATCTGCGCGTCCGCAGGTAGTTGTGCCTTTTCAGGATGAAGGTATCCACAAAGAGGAGAAAAAGGGAAACAACCAAAACACAAAAAAATTGCAAGGAAATGGAGAAATGTCTGATTTGCCACTTTGATTTGGGGAAAAAGTCTAAAAAATTGACAACTTGTTTTTCTTGTTGTTCCACACTACATGAAGATTGTTATAGAGTGGATGGATGTCCGCAGTGCCAGGAAGATTAGCCATTGTAACATAAATGTCTTAATAAAGTGAAAATTTACTGGGATAAATATGATACATCTGCAGTTCATTTAAGTTTATAGGCACGGTACACGGATGGTACCTAAAAATAGCCAGGAGTTCATAGGTACGGTACCTAGAAATAGCCACATCCAGATTTTAATTCAAATTATTATTATTATTTTTTTTTTTTTGCACACACACACAGTCACATGACCTTACTTCTGTGATGTCATAAAACTAGGATCTGCTTACCTATTATGTGAGGTTCTGTTCACATTTGCATATGATGATGTCATAATGCACATATTTGCATATGATGATGTCATAATGCACATATTTGCATATGATGATGTCATAACGGAACCCTGAGGGTATATAAACCCTGAGCGCTGTGACATCACAGCCATTTCTTGAGTTGATGCTTTTGCTGACACTTCACTTTGGTTCTGGAAGAGCGAACTAGTTTGTACTACATATCTAGTGATTACTTCCATTCCTTCTTACTGATCTTTGATCAGGGCCCAGTAATATCGGAGCCACCTGAGAACTTAGTTCTCTAATATTTCATCAGATCCGCCTTGGTAACTAAGCCATGAGCGCCCGAGAGCTGCGTCAGCTGATAGCTGACAATGATACATGGCTGCGCCGACCGGAGAATCAAGGTAAGTGAATTGTTCAGGAAGAGAGAGACAATATTCCCCCCACCCTAGAGGAGATTTCCTGGGAGGAGTTATCCCTGGGCTCTGCTGAGCAATGTTTCAGGGTAAACAGCACATTTTCCATTCCTAGTCGTTTGGGGTGGGTTTTACTTTCCTCCGAATTCCACCCCTGCCCATGATAGAAAACAGAAGTTCTTTATTCAGGCAATTTGACAAACTGGGCCCCATAATCACAAAACAATAACCCGTCTAAAACATAACTGTTATTCCCAATAAATCAATAAAAGAAATCCCAACAACATTAAACCCCCCACTCAAAGGGTATGTTCACACGGAGGAAAAGGTCACGGAACATTCCGCAACAGGAAAAGACAAAAGGATATATCCAGCACTCGGAATCCGGCCTAATAAAAATAAACTTAACTTTTATTAAGAATTGGTCATTCTTCCATTAAAAATTGTTTGATCATACGAGGGGTAAGCTAATGTCCCTTGTATGATCATAATTTTGTAATGGAAGAATGACCATTTCTTAATAAAAGTTAAGTTTTATTTTTATTAGGCCGGATTCCGAGTGCTGGATATATCCTTTTGTCTTTTCCTGTTGCTGCATTTTGGCTTAGCCGAGAGAGCCATTATCCGTGCACCGATCTTTTGGAATCCTGCTACAACGCTGACGGCTCTGACACGTGAGTAGTGCACTTCTAAATTATTATCATTTTTTCTATATTAAGAGCTGTGACCTTCATATCTTTTTCACGGAACATTCCATTTGAACATTCCGCGACGAAATGCCGATGCAGCATCAGCTTCCTATCGCGGCAACCCACTCCTGTGTAGGCCCGAATAAATGGTCAAGCCATGGAATTCACGTCTGATTCTGCGCAGATAGGGCATGTTGCTTCTTTTTTTCGCTACTAGCTAGCGTTCTGTCCAGTTTCTTCATATCTCCCATCACTACCTTGTTCAGAAAAGAAACTGCCACCCCCCAGACCCTTAAAGAGGACCTTTCACCGATTTGGGCGTAGGCAATTCTATATACTGCTGGAACGCTGACAATGATCTGAATTCAGCGCACTGTCGGCTTTCCCAATCTGTGCCCCGGGTAAAGAACTATCGGCCCTGGTACCGTAGCTCTTTACAGTCAGAAGGGCGTTCCTGACAGTCACTCAGGTACATCCTTCTCCACAGCAGTGCCTATTGCGCTGTACTGGGTGAGCTGGGAGGAACGCCCCCTCCCTCCAGATAATATTTGTCTATGGACAAGCACTGTCAGCTTTCCAGCAGTACAGAGTAACTGCTCAAGCATACATCAATATGATCAGCAAAGTGAGTTTTTGCTGAGGTTACCCTCTTTGAACGGGCACCGGAACAAACAAGGCTAACCCCGAGAGAAACTGCCGCTATTATTATACCCTGGGGTCTTTTCAGACCCCGGAGTATAATAATCAGAGACTCAGGGGAGGTGAAGAAGCATAATAAACAGTGTAACTCACCTCTCCGGGATCCATTGTTACTCCTAGCACAGGCTTCAGGACTTTATGGCAATGTTCCAGACGTGACGTCCCCACGTGACATCTGGGACATTACTGTTCAGATCTGTTTTCAGGGCATCCTGTCTTGGGCTGGTTAAGAGAAAAAATAAGGAAAAAAATAAACTGGTAAAATTACCGCCCCTTTGAAAGTGCTGCCTGAGGCGGCTGCGTGACCTCGCCTCAGAGGTGCGGCCCTGGTTGGGGGAAAGCTAGCGCTCACCTGTGTGGAGAGGGAACTTATGGGCTTTAATCCTTGGTGGCCAGCGCACATACAAGTCTATGACAGGGAGAGGCTGTTGCTTGTGTTTCCAGTTAATTTAGGGAACTAACAGCCCATTGGGGTTAGTGTTTACTGGGGAGAGTGCCTTCTATGCCTCCCTGTTGTTCTTAATGGCATATGCTATGGACATGCATTAATCCCCGCGATTATCAGGTTGGACAATTATATCTCCCAAAGATCTTTGTTTGGCATTAGATTAGGCTTCTAATAATCTCTATAAATCCCCATTAGATTATTATTGTTTTGGTCCCTGTATGATTACTATACACTATGAGCAGCGGGACCGTTAGGGCTAGTTCACACGGGGGGCAATGAGGCAGATTTTGACAGCAGATTTCACCTCAAAACCTGCCTCCATACAATGGTGGTCTATGGAGACTGCTAGCTTTCATTTTTCCGCTAGCAGTTTTCCCTCCCTTCTATTCGCTTTAGGGGAGAGGAAACTGCTCCAGAAAACGCTCCAAAGAACGCCTCAAGGTAAAAAACAACGCTTCCTAATTAGCAAGCGTTTTTTTTCGGGACCAAAATAAGCCAGGCGGTTTTTACGTGTGAACTAGCCCTTAGCATTGGGGATTTAACATTGCTGGGAGTTCTTTTATTTATTTATTGGGAATAAAAAAAAATTTCAGACGACTTATTGTTTTGTGATTATGGGGCCCAGTTTGTCCAATATTAGTTGATGGCGTCCCTTCATCCAGTGAATGATATATATCTTTATTCAGGTTACTGTTGAACTTCACTATACTGGGGTCTCTTCTCCTCAAAACCCTTAGCAATAACAGGATCCATTCCTATGGGCTAAATGTGTTACCTTTATATATTTACAGGTCAGGCAGCAATTGTCCATAGACTGAGGTCATCCCTAGGACATCGTGGAGAACCTTCTACTGGACATCAAAGAAGCAGGAATCCTATCACTGCGAGGACAGGGAGACGCGACAGAGCTCCTCCACAGCACAGAGGACTAGAAGAGAGCAGGGAAAGAAGCCGCTCTCCATTAAGACCCGCCCCTGCAGAGCCCTCCAGAATAATAGGAGAGAGTAGCAGTGATAACAACCGTCCAGCAAGTGGATCCACAGCTGACACCACTGAATTTCAACGGCCAAATCCGGTTCCTCCCAGCCGCAGACCCCCTGAGGTTCCAATTCCAAGCAGGTCTCCTGTATACCACCACCCTATAACTCGTGTATTCAGTAGCTTCCTTCGGCTGCTGGGCATAGGTGGGATGACGGAAACGCAACCACTTTCACCAAATGCACAATATCTTCTTTTGCTGGAAAGAGAGTATCCTCGATTCAGCAAGAGAGCTCTGCAGATTCAGAACTTACCCACTAGAGAGGTAATACCTCAGGAGGAGGCCCAGTCATGTGTAATCTGCATGACTGAATATGAGATTGGAGAGCGAGTCACAGAGCTTCCCTGTACTCATAACTTTCATCAGGGTTGCATCTCGATCTGGCTGCACTCCAACTCTCTGTGCCCCGTGTGCCGTGAGCACTTCGTCCAATGAAGCACCAACAATAACCTCAGGGGAGAATCCTGCCTTGTATTCAGCCCTGGTTGTGAACTCACCATGAAGGGCTATGAACAGAGACATCCCAAAATAATGGAAGGTAAGCCATCTATATTTCATCTTTTCCCTCCGCCCTATCAGATGTATGTGACATGTAACATAGAAATAATAACATTTTATCTTTCTCTATCCAGAAAGAATATCCAAGCCTGGAAAAAGAACAGCCTGAACTACAATCCGTTACAGGACACGGCAGCTCCAGACCCGGATGGTGCCATATACTTTATTCCATGGCAAATTCTTCCTAAAAAAAAAAAAAAAGTAAATAAAAAAAAAAAAAAAAAAAGATTGTGTAAATTGTTTTTACTTTTTTTACTGTATATAATAATATTTTGTGATCTAGGAGCCTATAATGATAAGTAAGACAGAGGTAGCAGTTACACCAAATACACGACCGCACCAACAAATGCTCCAATATATGGCAGATATATGTAAATGTGTATATTGTGTAATGAGGAGATCATAGCTCCAGGGGCTGCGGGGAGGGCAGATATACATGGGCCTAAGTGCACAAGGAGGCTCAAGGCCCCTCTGTTATTCTCCAACTCTCTCAAAACATCTGGGAGGGGCCCCTGGATATGATAAGGTGGTATAGGTGAACTGTCTGGCGGTATTATATGAGCAGGGAATACAGGGCCGCATTAAATATAGGGCAGATGGTGCACTCCTATCTCTTTTTAGTGATTATTATGTAAGACAAAACATGGAGATGCCGGGGATTGAACCCGGGGCCTCATACATGCAAAGCATGCGCTCTACCACTGAGCTACATCCCCTCATACACAGTGTGAAAATGCTCATGTTTCTGAGACTACATACCACCTATATGGCAGTATTACATTGGTATTATTATTATTATGGGCAGGTATATGGCATTTATACACTCACCGGCCACTTTATTAGGTACACCTGTCCAACTGCTCGTTAACACTTAATTTTTAATCAGCCAATCACATGGCGGCAACTCAGTGCATTTAGGCATGTAGACATGGTCAAGACAATCTCCTGCAGTTCAAACCGAGCATCAGTATGGGGAAGAAAGGTGATTTGAGTGCCTTTGAACGTGGCATGGTTGTTGGTGCCAGAAGGGCTGGTCTGAGTATTTCAGAAACTGCTGATCTACTGGGATTTTCACGCACAACCATCTCTAGGGTTTACAGAGAATGGTCCGAAAAAGAAAAAACATCCAGTGAGCGGCAGTTCTGTGGGCGGAAATGCGTTGTTGATGCCAGAGGTCAGAGGAGAATGGCCAGACTGGTTCGAGCTGATAGAAAGGCAACAGTGACTCAAATAGCCACCCGTTACAACCAAGGTAGCCAGAAGAGCATCTCTGAACGCACAGTACGTCCAACTTTGAGGAAACAGATGGGCTACAGCAGCAGAAGACCACACCGGGTGCCACTCCTTTCAGCTAAGAACAGGAAACTGAGGCTACAATTTGCACAAGCTCATCGAAATTGGACAATTGAAGATTGGAAAAACGTTGCCTGGTCTGATGAGTCTCGATTTCTGCTGCGACATTCGGATGGTAGGGTCAGAATTTGGCGTCAACAACATGAAAGCATGGATCCATCCTGCCTTGTATCGGTAACGGTTCAGGCTGGTGGTGGTGGTGTCATGGTGTGGGGAATATTTTCTTGGCACTCTTTGGGCCCCTTGGTACCAACTGAGCATCGTTGCAACGCCAAAACCTACCTGAGTATTGCTGCTGACCATGTCCATCCCTTTATGACCACAATGTACCCAACATCTGATGGCTACTTTCAGCAGGATAATGCAATGCCATGTCATAAAGCTGGAATCATCTCAGACTGGTTTCTTGAACATGACAATGAGTTCACTGTACTCCAATGGCCTCCACAGTCACCAGATCTCAATCCAATAGAGGAGCATCTTTGGGATGTGGTGGAACGGGAGATTCGCATCATGGATGTGCAGCCGACAAATCTGCGGCAACTGTGTGATGCCATCATGTCAATATGGACCAAAATCTCTGAGGAATGCTTCCAGCACCTTGTTGTATCTATGCCACGAAGAATTGAGGCAGTTCTGAAGGCAAAAGAGGGTCCAACCTGTTACTAGCATGGTGTACCTAATAAAGTGGCCGGTGAGTGTATATTTCCACTTTACTAATCACATAATGATATCCAGTAGTATCAGCACAATAGGGCTACACGTAGTATATTGTCTCAGGAATTGGAGTATTTGTAGAGGTTTCCCATAGGGGATGTAGCTCAGTGGTAGAGCGCATGCTTCGCATGTATGAGGCCCCGGTATCAATCCCCGGCATCTCCATGTTTTGTGATAAACACCTACAAAAACATCAAAGATCCATAAAACTGATAAATGTGCAGGAATTCAGGAAACATCTGCCCGTATCCTATTAATATTATAAAGGTGTGAGTTTGGATGTTTGTGTGTTTGAATGTTCAGATGTTTGTTCCTCAATCACAGCCAAACGGCTGAATGGATTTTGGGGAAATTTCACACACACATACATATTGCCCAGGAAAAGGTAATAGGCTACTTTAAATGTGGGCCACTCACCCCAAATCGCCACCGTGACCCTCCAAAAAACCCTCCGACACAGCTGTAACAGCTGGCATTCTGCCAGCGCTGGTCTGTGCACGCACCTCCTATTGGTGCATGGCAGGCTGTGGGCGGGTTCTGGAGCCAGGGCTGCGGCACCATAGGTTGGGGACTGAAGGTGGGCGTGCCGATTCAGCAGGGACACAGTGAGCAAGATGGCGGCAGCCCACATGGTCCCAGCGCCCTAGCTATCCCAGGCCACCTACACACTTCGCGGATGGCTAAGGAGGAGGCTGCTGCACCCGACACACCACATAACAGGTCAGTGCAGCAGGGACAGGGGGTTGGGGAGGGGGTGTCCCGGGGGAGGACAGCTTCATGTCCCCCCCCCCCCCCCCCCTACATCACCCCAGTGTAGTTGGACTCACCTTGCCACACTCCCCCGCGGCTCATAGGTGTCGGGCGGCTGGCTGCGTATGGCAGGTAGGCTGCAATAGAGGCGCCGGTATTCTGCAATGCACTGTATAATACCGGCGGCTCTATTGCAGTCTATCTGCCTAGGATGTAATCAACTCAAACACAAAAACATTCATGTATCCACTTCAGCTTGTAAGGACATATTGGATACGGATCCTTGTAGACCAGGGCTCGGCTCCGCAGTGCAGCGAAAGACTGACAAGCCAGGAAAGCAGCGCAAGGTCCCTGCTCTGCCTCATATATGCCACAGGCAACCAGCCGCCCGACAACTATGTGCAGTGAGCGAGCGGAGAGAGCGGCGGGGGAGCGTGGCAAGGTGAGTCCAACTACACTGGGGCCGATGTAGGGGGGGACATGAAGCTGTGAGCAGAGATGGGAGGCAAGAAACTGGGGGAAGAGATGGGGGGACAAAAAACTGGGGGGACAAGAAACTGGGGGCAGAGATGGGGGACAAGAAATATAAGCGGTTCAGCGCCACCGCCAACCCGCAGACGAAGTCGCGGGTAACTGCTAGTAGGGCATATGGTGCACTCCTACTGGGCCCTATGGTAGCGGGGGCCTCTTGGGACACCAGGACAGTCCCAGTTTACATCTGCTGTGAGGCCTTAGGAGGCAGATTGCTGAATCCAGGAGGGGGCAGCACTGAGAGCATTTGTTGGGGGAACCTGGCGAGATTTGTCTCATGAGATCTCCTGGTGGTTTCGTCCAGACCGGAAATGTGCAAAACGGAACTGCGGTACATGTCACTGAGCTGTTAGTGTCCTTGTGAACCCAATATAGACTAATGCACCTTCTATAGGGGATGTAGCTCAGGTAGCACTACTAATGTGTATAGTATGGGAGTATTATCCGTGTGCACTATATGGTGGTATTATTGTTTTGCACAGTGTGACAGTATCATTTATATTCACTCTATGTATTTAGTATTTGTTTGTAGGACAGTGTTATTTCGGTGTGCTGTATGTGGGCGCTGTATGGCGACATTTTATCTATATAGCGGTATTATTATTATATATTTCCACTTTACTAATCACATAATGATATCCAGTAGTATCAGCACAATAGGGCTACACGTAGTATATTGTCTCAGGAATTGGAGTATTTGTAGAGGTTTCCCATAGGGGATGTAGCTCAGTGGTAGAGCGCATGCTTCGCATGTATGAGGCCCCGGGTTCAATCCCCGGCATCTCCATGTTTTGTACAGGTTTATCTAAATACAATAAAGATGACAAATTTCAGAGCTCAGGTGTCTGGATGTTCCTCAAATAACTGGATTTTGTCAAAAAATAAGCTTAAAAGTAAAAAGATTGTATCGTTCACCATCATATAATGTGGAAACATAAGCGCGTGGTGGACAGTAGGGGGCAGTCAACTCATACACAAAAACATCCATGTACGCACTTCAACTTGTAAGGACATATTGGATATGGATCCTTGTAGACCAGGGCTCGGCTCCACAATGACAGGAGGTGCAAGATGTCGGGCACATGATAATTTATACTGGATTTCTGGCATATCACGTTGGTGGTAGGATGTGAAGTCACCAGATGCTGCAGGATCACCGGCAATGTATTCCTGTACATGTATTGTGCGGACTAGACTGCCCCCTAGTGTCCATCATTTTCTCTACAGACAAAAGGTTAAGCTCTTTTACATTAAATTCCGTCTTCGTATTATCCCCGAACATATTTTGTGTGACTTCCTGCCTGTATATCAGTTTTACTGACCTTTGATGTTTTGTAGTTCTTTGTCTCAAAGGATGGAGGTGCCAGGGATTGAACCCGGGGCCTCATACATGCAAAGCATGCGCTCTACCACTGAGCTGCATCCCCTATACGACGTTCCTACTTATGCTCCCAATGCATCCGAGAAAAATAGTCGTGCTTACACTTCAGCCCTCCAGGGGGCCCTGTGCGTTGCATATCACATTGCTGTCAACCACGTCCCGACACGGTTCAGCCTCAGCTACATGATATGAGACGCATGGAGCCCCCTAGAGGACTGAATTGTAAGCAAAGGTGGCTGTGGGCAGCGGCAGGGATCGGTAACTAAATAGGACCTAATACCTGCTGGGATTATTTCCCCTCAGTGCAGGGGCTCAATGGAACGTGTTGTTTCATCTCAGAATTGGGAACGTTAGTGGAATAGTTATACAGGGGATGTAGCTCAGTGGTAGAGCGCGTGCTTTGCATGTATGAGGCCCCGGGTTCAATCCCTGGCATCCCCATGCCCTGTACAGGTTTATCTAAATACAATACAGATGCTACATTTCAGCGCTTAGGTGTCGGGATGATCCTCAAACAACTGAATTGTGTCAAAAAATAAGCTTAAAAATAAAAGATTGTATCGTTCACCATCATATAATGTGGAAACATAAGCGCATGGTGGACAGTAGGGGGCAGTCAACTCAAACACAAAAACATCCATGTACGCACTTCAACTTGTTGAAACACAAAAGTGTTTCTTTTACGTGTACTGCGTGGTAGCACTGCTAATGTGTATAGTATGGGAGTATTATCCATGTGCACTATATGGTGGTATTATTGTTTTGCACAGTGTGACAGTATCATTTATATGCACTCTATGTTTTTAATATTTATTTGCAAGACAGTGTTATTTCGGTGTACTGTATGTGGGCGCTGTATGGCCACATTTTATCTATATGGCGGTATTATTATTATATATTTCCACTTTACTAATCACATAAGGATTTCCAGTAATAACAACACAATAGGGCTACATGTAGTATATTGTCTCTGGAATTGGAGTATTTTTAGAGGTTTTCGTATAGGGGATGTAGCTCAGTGGTAGAGCGCATGCTTCGCATGTATGAGGCCCCCGGGTTCAATCCCCGGCATCTCCATGTTTTGTGATAAACAACTACAAAAATATCAAAGATCCAGAAAACTGATGAATGTGCAGGAATTCAGGAAACCTCTGCCCGTCTGTATTATAAAGGCTGAATATTATCTGTTCACCATTTTAGACTCCTATGTCGATAGTGACCACTAGGGGGCGGTGTAGCTGACACAATACATGTATAGAAATACATGGCCAGTGATGTAATAAATAGTGCTCCTTAGTGACTGCAAACTTGGACACAAAGGACCTGCGCTTGCCAAATGGATGAGTAAATATACGATTATTATTGAACAACACACTACGCATTTCGGGCATAACTCTGCCCTTCTTCAGGTGTAAAAGTTCTTTACCGTCAGGCCAGGAGGCTTGTTAACCCGGCGGAAGGCAAGGTTCCATACACCCATACATACACCCGTGAGGTGTGAGGTACCCTGCAGCTGCATCCAATCCTGAGAGGGATCCTTGGCCAAGTGATCCCATCATCAACAAAACAGTTGTGTATGCACACTACCTAAAAGGTGAGCCTGTTTTTTGTCATCTGAAATTATCACTATCAGTACGATCTCCACTACGGGTTGCTCGGTGTTTCTTTTGTTTTTGAGATCTGAGAAAAATAGTCCTGCTATCTATCATTCGCTTACACTTCAGCCCTCCAGGGGGCCCTGTGTGTTGCATATCACATCGCTGTCAACAACATCCTGACACTGTTCAGCCTCAGCTACATGATATTTGATGCATGGGGCCCCCTAAAGGACTGAAATGTAAGCAAAGGTGGCTGTGGGCAGCGGCAGAGATGTGTAACTAAATAGGGCCTAATACCTGCTGGGATTATTTCCCCTCAGTACAGGGGCTCAATGCAATGTGTTGTTTCATCTCAGAATTGGGAACATTAAAGGAATTGTTATGTAGGGGATGTAGCTCAGTGGTAGAGCGTGTGCTTTGCATGTATGAGGCCATGGGTTCAATCCCCGACACCTCCATGTTTTGTACAAGTTTATCTAAATACAATAAAGATGACAAATTTCAGAGCTCGGGTGTCTGGATGATCCTCAAACAACTGGATTTTGTCAAAAAATAAAAAGATTGTATCGTTCACCATCATATAATGTGGAAACATAAGCTCATGGTGGACAGTAGGGGGCAGTCAACTCATACACAAAAACATCCATGTACGCACTTCGACTTGTTGAAACACAAAAGTGTTTTTTTACGTGTACTGCGTAGTAGCACTACTAATGTGTATAGTATGGGAGTATTATCCGTGTGCACTATATAGTGGTATTATTGTTTTGCACAGTGTGACAGTATCATTTATATGCACTCTATGTTTTTAGTATTTATTTGTAGGACAGTGTTATTTCGGTGTACTGTATGTGGGCGCTGTATGGCTACATTATATCTGTATGGCGGTATTATTATTATGTATTTCCACTTTACTAATCACATAATGATTAGAGATGAGCGAACAGTGTTCTATCGAATTCATGTTCGATCAGATATTAGGCTGTTCGGCATGTTCGAATCGAATCGAACACCGCGTGGTAAAGTGCGCCATTACTCGATTCCCCTCCCACCTTCCCATGCGCCTTTTTTGCTCCAATAACAGCGCAGGGTAGGTGGGACAGGAACTACGACACCGGTGACGTTGAGAAAAGTAGGCAAAACCCATTGGCTGCCGAAAACATGTGACCTCTAATTTAAAAGAACAGCGACGCCCAGGTTCGCGTCCAGCTAGCTAGGGCTTAGATTCTGGGTAGGCAGGGACAGGCTAGATAGGAAGGAGAAGACAACCACAACAGCTCTTGTAAGAGCTAAATTCCAGGGAGAAGCTTGTCAGTGTAACATGGCACTGACGGGCTCAATCGCCGCAACCCAGCTTTCCCAGGATCCTGAATGGAACACACTGACAGTGTATTCCCGTATACCCCATATATACACCCCAAATCACCGTTCCAACGGTTTGCCCCCCACCTTCACCTCAGAAATACCCTGCAAGTCCCCTAGCAATAGAATTGGGGCTATATACACCCACAATTTTTGCTACTGGTATATAGTGCCATTGTCTGACTGGGAATTCAAAGAATATATTGGGGTTACGTGCACCCACAATTTTTACTACTGGTATACAGTGCCAGTTTCTGACTGGGAATTCAAAGAATATATTGGGGTTACAAATACCCTCATTTCTTGCTACTGCCATATAGTGCCAGTTTCTGACTGGTAATTCAAAGAATATATTGGGGTTACGTGCACCCACAATTTTTACTACTGGTATACAGTGCCATTGTCTGACTGGGAATTCAAAGAATATATTGGGGTTATAAATACCCTCATTTCTTGCTACTGGTATATAGTGCCATTGTCTGACTGGGAATTCAAAGAATATATTGGGGTTACGTGCACCCACAATTTTTACTACTGGTATACAGTGCCATTGTCTGACTGGGAATTCAAAGAATATATTGGGGTTACGTGCACCCACAATTTTTACTACTGGTATATAGTGCCATTGTCTGACTGGGAATTCAAAGAATATATTGGGGTTACGTGCACCCACAATTTTTACTACTGGTATACAGTGCCAGTTTCTGACTGGGAATTCAAAGAATATATTGGGGTTACGTGCACCCACAATTTTTACTACTGGTATACAGTGCCATTGTCTGACTGGGAATTCAAAGAATATATTGGGGTTACGTGCACCCACAATTTTTACTACTGGTATATAGTGCCAATTTCTAACTGGGAATTCAAAATGCGCAAGGCTCCCGGAAAGGGACGTGGACGAGGCCGTGGGCGAGGTCGGGGGAATGGTTCTGGGGAGCAAGGTAGCAGTGAAGCCACAGGGCGTCCCGTGCCTACTCCTGTGTCCAGATGCTCAAACACTAGAGTCTCCTCCATCTCCGTTCGATTTGGTGGTGGATGACCAGCAACCCACCCTCATCGACGATGATGTGACGCAGTTGCCGTCAGGGCATCCAGTTGACCGGCGCATTGTGCGGGAGGAGGAGATGAGACAGGAGTTGGAAGAGGAAGTGGTGGATGATGAGGACACTGACCCGACCTGGACAGGGGGGATGTCAAGCGGGGAAAGTAGTGTGGATGTTGAGGCAAGTGCAGCACCAAAAAGGGTAGCTAGAGGCAGAGGCAGAGGTCAGCAGCTTAGGCGAAGCCAGGCCACACCCGGAATCTCCCAAGATGTTCCAGTTCGTACCCAGCCCCGAAAAACTCCCACCTCGAGGGCACGTTTCTCGAAGGTGTGGAGTTTTTTCAAGGAATGCGCCGAGGACAGATATAGTGTTGTCTGCACAATTTGCCTCTCGAAATTGATTAGGGGCTCTGAGAAGAGCAACCTGTCCACCACTTCAATGCGCCGTCATTTGGAATCCAAGCACTGGAATCAGTGGCAGGCAGCAACGGCAGGACAAAGGCCGCCTGCCGTTCACGCCACTGCCACTGCCTCTGCCACTGCCTCTGCCTCTGCCACTGCCACTGCTGACTGTGCTGGCGATGCACTCCAGAGGACGAGCCAGGACACCACTTCATCTGCCTCCGCCACTTTGTTGACTTCTCCCTCATCCTCCCCTGTTCCTGTCTTATCTCCTTCTCCTGCACCATCAAAGGCACCATCAGGCGCTTCTTTACAACAACCCACCATCTCTCAGACATTGGAGCAGCGGCAGAAATACACTGCTAACCACCCACACGCGCAAGCCTTGAACGCCAACATCGCTAAACTGCTGGCCCAGGAGATGTTGGCGTTCCGGCTTGTTGAAACTCCCGCCTTCCTGGACCTGATGGCAACTGCGGCACCTCGCTATGCCGTCCCTAGCCGTCACTACTTCTCCCGGTGTGCCGTCCCCGCCTTGCACCAGCACGTGTCACTCAACATCAGGCGGGCCCTTAGTTCCGCGCTTTGCACAAAGGTCCACTTGACCACCGACGCGTGGACAAGTGCATGCGGACAGGGACGCTACATTTCACTGACGGCACACTGGGTGAATGTAGTTGAGGCTGGGACTGCTTCCCAAACTGGCCCGGTGTACCTCGTCTCCCCGCCTAACATTCCTGGCAGGGACACGAGAAGAACACCCCCCTCCTCCTCCTCCTCTACCGCCTCCTCCTCCGCCACCGCCTCCTCCTCCGCTGTTAGATTGACCCCAGCTACGAGTTGGAAACGTTGCAGCACTGGCGTTGGTAGACGTCAGCAGGCTGTGCTGAAGCTGATCAGCTTGGGGGACAGACAGCACACTGCCTCCGAGGTGAGGGATGCCCTCCTCGATGAGACGGCAATATGGTTTGAGCCGCTGCACCTGGGCCCAGGCATGGTCGTTTGTGATAACGGCCGGAACCTGGTAGCAGCTCTGGAGCTTGCCGGACTCCAACATGTTCCATGCCTGGCCCACGTCTTCAACCTAGTGGTGCAACGTTTCCTAAAGAGCTACCCCAATGTTCCAGAGCTACTGGTGAAAGTGCGGCGCATGTGCGCCCACTTTCGCAAGTCGACAGTAGCCGCTGCTAGCTTAAAATCTCTCCAGCAACGCCTGCATGTGCCACAACACCGGCTTTTGTGCGACGTCCCCACACGCTGGAACTCAACGTTTCAGATGTTGAATAGAGTAGTTGAGCAGCAGAGACCTTTGATGGAATACCAGCTACAAAACCCTAGGGTGCCACAAAGTCAGCTGCCTCAGTTTCTCATCCATGAGTGGCCATGGATGAGAGACCTTTGTGACATCCTACGGGTGTTTGAGGAGTCCACAAGGAGGGTGAGCTCTGAGGATGCGATGGTGAGCCTTACAATCCCGCTCTTGTGTGTTCTGAGAGAATCCCTGATTGACATCAGGGATAACTCAGATCACACAGAGGAGTTAGGGATAGCATCCGATCCATCACAGCTGGAGAGTAGGTCCACACATCTGTCCGCTTCACTGCGTTTAATGGAGGTGGAGGAGGAGGAGGAGGAGGAAGAAGAGTTGTCCGATGATGTGATGGTGATACAGGAGGCTTCCGGGCAACTTCGAATCGTCCCATTGTTGCAGCGCGGATGGGTAGACATGGAGGATGAGGAGGAAATGGAGATTGAACTTTCCGGTGGGGCCAGAGGAGTCATGCCAACTAACACTGTGGCAGACATGGCTGAGTTCATGTTGGGGTGCTTTACAACCGACAAGCGTATTGTCAAAATCATGGAGGACAACCAGTACTGGATCTTTGCTATCCTTGACCCCCGGTATAAAAACAACATCTCGTCTTTTATTCCGGTAGAGGGGAGGGCCAATCGCATCAATGCTTGCCACAGGCAATTGGTGCAGAATATGATGGAGATGTTTCCAGCATGTGACGTTGGCGGCAGGGAGGGCAGTTCCTCCAGTAGGCAACCAAGTTCTCACCGGTCCACACAAACGAGGGGCACACTGTCTAAGGTCTGGGACACCTTGATGGCACCCCCTCGCCAAAGTGCCGCCACGGAGGGTCCTAGTGTCACCAGGCGTGAGAAGTATAGGCGCATGTTGCGGGAATACCTTTCCGACCACAGCCCTGTCCTCTCCGACCCCTCTGCGCCCTACACGTATTGGGTGTCGAAGTTGGACCTGTGGCTTGAACTTGCCCTATATGCCTTGGAGGTGCTGTCCTGTCCTGCCGCCAGCGTCCTATCTGAGAGGGTGTTCAGTGCAGCCGGTGGCATCATCACTGACAAGCGCACCCGTCTGTCAGCTGAGAGTGCCGACCGGCTCACTTTGATAAAAATGAACCACCACTGGATAGAGCCTTCATTTTTGGGCCCACCTGTGTAAAGCACCCCAACATGAAACTCCATGTCTGTACTCAACCTCTCCAATTCCTCCGCATCCTCATACTCATCCACCATAAGCGTTGCACAATTCTGCTAATACTAGGCTCCCTCCACCCTGATTTCCCCCAACTCTGCTGGTTAGAGGCTCCATCCACCCTGCTTTCCCACAACTCTGCTGGTTAGAGGCTCCCTCCACCCTGATTTCCACCAACTCTGCTGGTTAGAGGCTCCCTCCACCATGAATTGGTCCAAACTGGGCTGTTTAGCGGCTCCCTCCACCATGAATTGGTCCAAACTGGGGTTTTTAGAGGCTCCCTCCACCATGAATTGGTCCAAACTGGGGTTTTTAGAGGCTCCCTCCACCATGAATTGGTCCAAACTGGGCTGGTTAGAAGCTCCCTCCACCATGAATTTGCCCAAACTGGCCTGTTTAGAGGCTCCCTCCACCATGAATTTGCCCAAACTGGCCTGTTTAGAGGCTCCCTCCACCATGAATTGGTCCAAACTGGGGTTTTTAGAGGCTCTCTCCACCATGAATTGGTCCAAACTGGGCTGTTTAGGGGCTCCCTCCATCATGAATTGGTCCAAACTGGGGTTTTTAGAGGCTCCCTCCACCATGAATTGGTCCAAACTGGGGTTTTTAGAGGCTCCCTCCACCATGAATTGGTCCAAACTGGGGTTTTTAGAGGCTCCCTCCACCATGAATTTGCCCAAACTGGGCTGTTTAGAGGCTCCCTCCACCATGAATTTGCCCAAACTGGGCTGTTTAGAGGCTCCCTCCACCATGAATTGGTCCAAACTGGGGTTTTTAGAGGCTCCCTCCACCATGAATTGGTCCAAACTGGGGGTTTTTAGAGGCTCCCTCCACCATGAATTTGCCCAAACTGGGCTGTTTAGAGGCTCCCTCCACCATGAATTGGTCCAAACTGGGGTTTTTAGAGGCTCCCTCCACCATGAATTGGTCCAAACTGGGGTTTTTAGAGGCTCCCTCCACCATGAATTGGTCCAAACTGGGGTTTTTAGAGGCTCCCTCCACCATGAATTTGCCCAAACTGAGCTGTTTAGAGGCTCCCTCCACCATGAATTGGTCCAAACTGGGGTTTTTAGAGGCTCCCTCCACCATGAATTGGTCCAAACTGCGGGTTTTTAGAGGCTCCCTCCACCATGAATTTGCCCAAACTGGGCTGTTTAGAGGCTCCCTCCACCATGAATTTGCCCAAACTGGGCTGTTTAGAGGCTCCCTCCACCATGAATTGGTCCAAACTGGGGTTTTTAGAGGCTCCCTCCACCATGAATTGGTCCAAACTGGTGTTTTTAGAGGCTCCCTCCACCATGAATTGGTCCAAACTGGGGTTTTTAGAGGCTCCCTCCACCATGAATTTGCCCAAACTGAGCTGTTAAGAGGCTCCCTCCACCATGAATTGGTCCAAACTGGGCTGTTTAGAGGCTCCCTCCACCATGAATTGGTCCAAACTGGGGTTTTTAGAGGCTCCCTCCATCATGAATTTACCCAAACTGAGCTGTTTAGAGACTCCCTCCACCATGAATTGGTCCAAACTGGGGTTTTTAGAGGCTCCCTCCACCATGAATTGGTCCAAACTGGGGGTTTTTAGAGGCTCCCTCCACCATGAATTTGCCCAAACTGGGCTGTTTAGAGGCTCCCTCCACCATGAATTGGTCCAAACTGGGGTTTTTAGAGGCTCCCTCCACCATGAATTGGTCCAAACTGGGGTTTTTAGAGGCTCCCTCCACCATGAATTTACCCAAACTGAGCTGTTTAGAGGCTCCCTCCACCATGAATTGGTCCAAACTGGGGTTTTTAGAGGCTCCCTCCATCATGAATTTACCCAAACTGAGCTGTTTAGAGACTCCCTCCACCATGAATTGGTCCAAACTGGGGTTTTTAGAGGCTCCCTCCACCATGAATTGGTCCAAACTGGGGGTTTTTAGAGGCTCCCTCCACCATGAATTTGCCCAAACTGGGCTGTTTAGAGGCTCCCTCCACCATGAATTGGTCCAAACTGGGGTTTTTAGAGGCTCCCTCCACCATGAATTGGTCCAAACTGGGCTGGTTAGAGGCTCCCTCCACCATGAATTTGCCCAAACTGGGCTGTTTAGAGGCTCCCTCCACCATGAATTGGTCCAAACTGGGGTTTTTAGAGGCTCCCTCCACCATGAATTGGTCCAAACTGGGGTTTTTAGAGGCTCCCTCCACCATGAATTGGTCCAAACTGGGCTGTTTAGAGGCTCCCTCCACCATGAATTGGTCCAAACTGGGGTTTTTAGAGTCTCCCTCCACCATGAATTGGTCCAAACTGGGCTGTTTAGAGGCTCCCTCCACCATGAATTGGTCCAAACTGGGGTTTTTAGAGGCTCCCTCCACCATGAATTGGTCCAAACTGGGGTTTTTAGAGGCTCCCTCCACCATGAATTTGCCCAAACTGGGCTGTTTAGAGGCTCCCTCCACCATGAATTGGTCCAAACTGGGGTTTTTAGAGGCTCCGTCCACCATGAATTGGTCCAAACTGGGGGTTTTTAGAGGCTCCCTCCACCATGAATTTGCCCAAACTGGGCTGTTTAGAGGCTCCCTCCACCATGAATTTGCCCAAACTGGGCTGTTTAGAGGCTCCCTCCACCATGAATTGGTCCAAACTGGGGTTTTTAGAGGCTCCCTCCACCATGAATTGGTCCAAACTGGGGGTTTTTAGAGGCTCTCTCCACCATGAATTTGCCCAAACTGGGCTGTTTAGAGGCTCCCTCCACCATGAATTGGTCCAAACTGGGGTTTTTAGAGGCTCCCTCCACCATGAATTGGTCCAAACTGGGGGTTTTTAGAGGCTCCCTCCACCATGAATTTGCCCAAACTGGGCTGTTTAGAGGCTCCCTCCACCATGAATTGGTCCAAACTGGGGTTTTTAGAGGCTCCCTCCACCATGAATTGGTCCAAACTGGGGTTTTTAGAGGCTCCCTCCACCATGAATTGGTCCAAACTGGGGTTTTTAGAGGCTCCCTCCACCATGAATTTGCCCAAACTGAGCTGTTTAGAGGCTCCCTCCACCATGAATTGGTCCAAACTGGGTTTTTTAGAGGCTCCCTCCACCATGAATTGGTCCAAACTGGGGTTTTTAGAGGCTCCCTCCACCATGAATTGGTCCAAACTGGGGTTTTTAGAGGCTCCCTCCACCATGAATTGGTCCAAACTGGGCTGGTTAGAGGCTCCCTCCACCATGAATTTGCCCAAACTGGGTTGTTTAGAGGCTCCCTCCACCATGAATTTGCCCAAACTGGGCTGTTTAGAGGCTCCTTCCACCATGAATTGGTCCAAACTGGGGTTTTTAGAGGCTCCCTCCACCATGAATTGATCCAAACTGGGGGTTTTTAGAGGCTCCCTCCACCATGAATTGGTCCAAACTGGGGGTTTTTAGAGGCTCCCTCCACCATGAATTTGCCCAAACTGGGCTGTTTAGAGGCTCCCTCCACCATGAATTGGTCCAAACTGGGGTTTTTAGAGGCTCCCTCCACCATGAATTGGTCCAAACTGGGGTTTTTAGAGGCTCCCTCCATCATGAATTTGCCCAAACTGAGCTGTTTAGAGACTCCCTCCACCATGAATTGGTCCAAACTGGGGTTTTTAGAGGCTCCCTCCACCATGAATTGGTCCAAACTGGGGGTTTTAGAGGCTCCCTCCATCATGAATTTGCCCAAACTGAGCTGTTTAGAGACTCCCTCCACCATGAATTGGTCCAAACTGGGGTTTTTAGAGGCTCCCTCCACCATGAATTGGTCCAAACTGGGGTTTTTTAGAGGCTCCCTCCACCATGAATTTGCCCAAACTGGGCTGTTTAGAGGCTCCCTCCACCATGAATTGGTCCAAACTGGGGTTTTTAGAGGCTCCCTCCACCATGAATTGATCCAAACTGGGGGTTTTTAGAGGCTCCCTCCACCATGAATTGGTCCAAACTGGGGGTTTTTAGAGGCTCCCTCCACCATGAATTTGCCCAAACTGGGCTGTTTAGAGGCTCCCTCCACCATGAATTGGTCCAAACTGGGCTGTTTAGAGGCTCCCTCCACCATGAATTGGTCCAAACTGGGCTGTTTAGAGGCTCCCTCCACCATGAATTGGTCCAAACTGGGGTTTTTAGAGGCTCCCTCCACCATGAATTGGTCCAAACTGGGGTTTTTAGAGGCTCCCTCCACCATGAATTTGCCCAAACTGAGCTGTTTAGAGGCTCCCTCCACCATGAATTGGTCCAAACTGGGGGTTTTAGAGGCTCCCTCCACCATGAATTGGTCCAAACTGGGGTTTTTAGAGGCTCCCTCCATCATGAATTTGCCCAAACTGAGCTGTTTAGAGACTCCCTCCACCATGAATTGGTCCAAACTGGGCTGTTTAGAGGCTCCCTCCACCATGAATTGGTCCAAACTGGGCTGTTTAGAGGCTCCCTCCACCATGAATTGGTCCAAACTGGGGTTTTTAGAGGCTCCCTCCACCATGAATTGGTCCAAACTGGGGTTTTTAGAGGCTCCCTCCACCATGAATTTGCCCAAACTGAGCTGTTTAGAGGCTCCCTCCACCATGAATTGGTCCAAACTGGGGGTTTTAGAGGCTCCCTCCACCATGAATTGGTCCAAACTGGGGTTTTTAGAGGCTCCCTCCATCATGAATTTGCCCAAACTGAGCTGTTTAGAGACTCCCTCCACCATGAATTGGTCCAAACTGGGGTTTTTAGAGGCTCCCTCCACCATGAATTGGTCCAAACTGGGGGGTTTTAGAGGCTCCCTCCACCATGAATTTGCCCAAACTGGGCTGTTTAGAGGCTCCCTCCACCATGAATTGGTCCAAACTGGGGTTTTTAGAGGCTCCCTCCACCATGAATTGGTCCAAACTGGGCTGGTTAGAGGCTCCCTCCACCATGAATTTGCCCAAACTGGGCTGTTTAGAGGCTCCCTCCACCATGAATTGGTCCAAACTGGGGTTTTTAGAGGCTCCCTCCACCATGAATTGGTCCAAACTGGGGTTTTTAGAGGCTCCCTCCACCATGAATTGGTCCAAACTGGGCTGTTTAGAGGCTCCCTCCACCATGAATTGGTCCAAACTGGGGTTTTTAGAGGCTCCCTCCACCATGAATTGGTCCAAACTGGGCTGTTTAGAGGCTCCCTCCACCATGAATTGGTCCAAACTGGGGTTTTTAGAGGCTCCCTCCACCATGAATTGGTCCAAACTGGGGTTTTTAGAGGCTCCCTCCACCATGAATTTGCCCAAACTGGGCTGTTTAGAGGCTCCTCCCACCATGAATTGGTCCAAACTGGGGTTTTTAGAGGCTCCCTCCACCATGAATTGGTCCAAACTGGGGGTTTTTAGAGGCTCCCTCCACCATGAATTTGCCCAAACTGGGCTGTTTAGAGGCTCCCTCCACCATGAATTTGCCCAAACTGGGCTGTTTAGAGGCTCCCTCCACCATGAATTGGTCCAAACTGGGGTTTTTAGAGGCTCCCTCCACCATGAATTGGTCCAAACTGGGGGTTTTTAGAGGCTCCCTCCACCATGAATTTGCCCAAACTGGGCTGTTTAGAGGCTCCCTCCACCATGAATTGGTCCAAACTGGGGTTTTTAGAGGCTCCCTCCACCATGAATTGGTCCAAACTGGGGGTTTTTAGAGGCTCCCTCCACCATGAATTTGCCCAAACTGGGCTGTTTAGAGGCTCCCTCCACCATGAATTGGTCCAAACTGGGGTTTTTAGAGGCTCCCTCCACCATGAATTGGTCCAAACTGGGGTTTTTAGAGGCTCCCTCCACCATGAATTGGTCCAAACTGGGGTTTTTAGAGGCTCCCTCCACCATGAATTGGTCCAAACTGGGGGTTTTTAGAGGCTCCCTCCACCATGAATTTGCCCAAACTGGGCTGTTTAGAGGCTCCCTCCACCATGAATTGGTCCAAACTGGGGTTTTTAGAGGCTCCCTCCACCATGAATTGGTCCAAACTGGGGTTTTTAGAGGCTCCCTCCACCATGAATTGGTCCAAACTGGGGTTTTTAGAGGCTCCCTCCACCATGAATTTGCCCAAACTGAGCTGTTTAGAGGCTCCCTCCAACATGAATTGGTCCAAACTGGGTTTTTTAGAGGCTCCCTCCACCATGAATTGGTCCAAACTGGGTTTTTTAGAGGCTCCCTCCACCATGAATTGGTCCAAACTGGGGTTTTTAGAGGCTCCCTCCACCATGAATTGGTCCAAACTGGGGTTTTTAGAGGCTCCCTCCACCATGAATTTGCCCAAACTGGGCTGTTTAGAGGCTCCCTCCACCATGAATTTGCCCAAACTGGGCTGTTTAGAGGCTCCCTCCACCATGAATTGGTCCAAACTGGGGTTTTTAGAGGCTCCCTCCACCATGAATTGATCCAAACTGGGGGTTTTTAGAGGCTCCCTCCACCATGAATTGGTCCAAACTGGGGGTTTTTAGAGGCTCCCTCCACCATGAATTTGCCCAAACTGGGCTGTTTAGAGGCTCCCTCCACCATGAATTGGTCCAAACTGGGGTTTTTAGAGGCTCCCTCCACCATGAATTGGTCCAAACTGGGGTTTTTAGAGGCTCCCTCCACCATGAATTGGTCCAAACTGGGGTTTTTAGAGGCTCCCTCCACCATGAATTTGCCCAAACTGAGCTGTTTAGAGGCTCCCTCCACCATGAATTGATCCAAACTGGGGTTTTTAGAGGCTCCCTCCACCATGAATTGGTCCAAACTGGGGTTTTTAGAGGCTCCCTCCACCATGAATTGGTCCAAACTGGGGTTTTTAGAGGCTCCCTCCACCATGAATTTGCCCAAACTGGGCTGTTTAGAGGCTCCCTCCACCATGAATTTGCCCAAACTGGGCTGTTTAGAGGCTCCCTCCACCATGAATTGGTCCAAACTGGGGTTTTTAGAGGCTCCCTCCACCATGAATTGGTCCAAACTGGGGGTTTTTAGAGGCTCCCTCCACCATGAATTTGCCCAAACTGGGCTGTTTAGAGGCTCCCTCCACCATGAATTGGTCCAAACTGGGGTTTTTAGAGGCTCCCTCCACCATGAATTGGTCCAAACTGGGGTTTTTAGAGGCTCCCTCCACCATGAATATTGGTCCAAACTGGGGTTTTTAGAGGCTCCCTCCACCATGAATTTGCCCAAACTGAGCTGTTTAGAGGCTCCCTCCACCATGAATTGGTCCAAACTGGGGTTTTTAGAGGCTCCCTCCACCATGAATTGGTCCAAACTGCGGGTTTTTAGAGGCTCCCTCCACCATGAATTTGCCCAAACTGGGCTGTTTAGAGTCTCCCTCCACCATGAATTTGCCCAAACTGGCTGTTTAGAGGCTCCCTCCACCATGAATTGGTCCAAACTGGGGTTTTTAGAGGCTCCCTCCACCATGAATTGGTCCAAACTGGTGTTTTTAGAGGCTCCCTCCACCATGAATTGGTCCAAACTGGGTTTTTAGAGGCTCCCTCCACCATGAATTTGCCCAAACTGAGCTGTTTAGAGGCTCCCTCCACCATGAATTGGTCCAAACTGGGCTGTTTAGAGGCTCCCTCCACCATGAATTGGTCCAAACTGGGGGTTTTTAGAGGCTCCCTCCACCATGAATTGGTCCAAACTGGGCTGTTTAGAGGCTCCCTCACCATGAATTGGTCCAAACTGGGGTTTTAAGAGGCTCCCTCCACCATGAATTGGTCCAAACTGGGGTTTTTAGAGGCTCCCTCCACCATGAATTTGCCCAAACTGGGCTGTTTAGAGGCTCCCTCCACCATGAATTTGCCCAAACTGGGCTGTTAGAGGCTCCCTCCACCATGAATTGGTCCAAACTGGGGTTTTTAGAGGCTCCCTCCACCATGAATTGATACAAACTGGGGGTTTTTAGAGGCTCCCTCCACCATGAATTGGTCCAAACTGGGGGTTTTTAGAGGCTCCCTCCACCATGAATTTGCCCAAACTGGGCTGTTTAGAGGCTCCCTCCACCATGAATTGGTCCAAACTGGGGTTTTTAGAGGCTCCCTCCACCATGAATTGGTCCAAACTGGGGGTTTTTAGAGGCTCCCTCCACCATGAATTGGTCCAAACTGGGGTTTTTAGAGGCTCCCTCCACCATGAATTTACCCAAACTGAGCTGTTTAGAGGCTCCCTCCACCATGAATTGGTCCAAACTGGGGTTTTTAGAGGCTCCCTCCATCATGAATTTACCCAAACTGAGCTGTTTAGAGACTCCCTCCACCATGAATTGGTCCAAACTGGGGTTTTTAGAGGCTCCCTCCACCATGAATTGGTCCAAACTGGGGGTTTTTAGAGGCTCCCTCCACCATGAATTTGCCCAAACTGGGCTGTTTAGAGGCTCCCTCCACCATGAATTGGTCCAAACTGGGGTTTTTAGAGGCTCCCTCCACCATGAATTGGTCCAAACTGGGCTGGTTAGAGGCTCCCTCCACCATGAATTTGCCCAAACTGGGCTGTTTAGAGGCTCCCTCCACCATGAATTGGTCCAAACTGGGGTTTTTTAGAGGCTCCCTCCACCATGAATTGGTCCAAACTGGGGTTTTTAGAGGCTCCCTCCACCATGAATTGGTCCAAACTGGGCTGTTTAGAGGCTCCCTCCACCATGAATTGGTCCAAACTGGGGTTTTTAGAGTCTCCCTCCACCATGAATTGGTCCAAACTGGGCTGTTTAGAGGCTCCCTCCACCATGAATTGGTCCAAACTGGGGTTTTAGAGGCTCCCTCCACCATGAATTGGTCCAAACTGGGGTTTTTAGAGGCTCCCTCCACCATGAATTTGCCCAAACTGGGCTGTTTAGAGGCTCCCTCCACCATGAATTGGTCCAAACTGGGGTTTTTAGAGGCTCCGTCCACCATGAATTGGTCCAAACTGGGGGTTTTTAGAGGCTCCCTCCACCATGAATTTGCCCAAACTGGGCTGTTTAGAGGCTCCCTCCACCATGAATTTGCCCAAACTGGGCTGTTTAGAGGCTCCCCCCACCATGAATTGGTCCAAACTGGGGTTTTAGAGGCTCCCTCCACCATGAATTGGTCCAAACTGGGGGTTTTTAGAGGCTCCCTCCACCATGAATTTGCCCAAACTGGGCTGTTTAGAGGCTCCCTCCACCATGAATTGGTCCAAACTGGGGTTTTTAGAGGCTCCCTCCACCATGAATTGGTCCAAACTGGGGGTTTTTAGAGGCTCCCTCCACCATGAATTTGCCCAAACTGGGTGAGGCTCCCTCCACCATGAATTGGTCCAAACTGGGGTTTTTAGAGGCTCCCTCCACCATGAATTGGTCCAAACTGGGGATTTTAGAGGCTCCCTCCACCATGAATTGGTCCAAACTGGGGTTTTTAGAGGCTCCCTCCACCATGAATTGGCCCAAACTGAGCTGTTTAGAGGCTCCCTCCACCATGAATTGGTCCAAACTGGGTTTTTTAGAGGCTCCCTCCACCATGAATTGGTCCAAACTGGGGTTTTTAGAGGCTCCCTCCACCATGAATTGGTCCAAACTGGGGTTTTTAGAGGCTCCCTCCACCATGAATTGGTCCAAACTGGGCTGGTTAGAGGCTCCCTCCACCATGAATTTGCCCAAACTGGGTTGTTTAGAGGCTCCCTCCACCATGAATTTGCCCAAACTGGGCTGTTTAGAGGCTCCTTCCACCATGAATTGGTCCAAACTGGGGTTTTTAGAGGCTCCCTCCACCATGAATTGATCCAAACTGGGGGTTTTTAGAGGCTCCCTCCACCATGAATTGGTCCAAACTGGGGGTTTTTAGAGGCTCCCTCCACCATGAATTTGCCCAAACTGGGCTGTTTAGAGGCTCCCTCCACCATGAATTGGTCCAAACTGGGGTTTTTAGAGGCTCCCTCCACCATGAATTGGTCCAAACTGGGGTTTTTAGAGGCTCCCTCCATCATGAATTTGCCCAAACTGAGCTGTTTAGAGACTCCCTCCACCATGAATTGGTCCAAACTGGGGTTTTTAGAGGCTCCCTCCACCATGAATTGGTCCAAACTGGGGGTTTTAGAGGCTCCCTCCATTATGAATTTGCCCAAACTGAGCTGTTTAGAGACTCCCTCCACCATGAATTGGTCCAAACTGGGGTTTTTAGAGGCTCCCTCCACCATGAATTGGTCCAAACTGGGGGTTTTTAGAGGCTCCCTCCACCATGAATTTGCCCAAACTGGGCTGTTTAGAGGCTCCCTCCACCATGAATTGGTCCAAACTGGGGTTTTTAGAGGCTCCCTCCACCATGAATTGATCCAAACTGGGGGTTTTTAGAGGCTCCCTCCACCATGAATTGGTCCAAACTGGGGGTTTTTAGAGGCTCCCTCCACCATGAATTTGCCCAAACTGGGCTGTTTAGAGGCTCCCTCCACCATGAATTGGTCCAAACTGGGGTTTTTAGAGGCTCCCTCCACCATGAATTGGTCCAAACTGGGGTTTTTAGAGGCTCCCTCCACCATGAATTGGTCCAAACTGGGGTTTTTAGAGGCTCCCTCCACCATGAATTTGCCCAAACTGAGCTGTTTAGAGGCTCCCTCCACCATGAATTGGTCCAAACTGGGGTTTTTAGAGGCTCCCTCCACCATGAATTGGTCCAAACTGGGGTTTTTAGAGGCTCCCTCCATCATGAATTTGCCCAAACTGAGCTGTTTAGAGACTCCCTCCACCATGAATTGGTCCAAACTGGGGTTTTTAGAGGCTCCCTCCACCATGAATTGGTCCAAACTGGGGGGTTTTAGAGGCTCCCTCCACCATGAATTTGCCCAAACTGGGCTGTTTAGAGGCTCCCTCCACCATGAATTTGCCCAAACTGGGCTGTTTAGAGGCTCCCTCCACCATGAATTTGCCCAAACTGGGCTGTTTAGAGGCTCCCTCCACCATGAATTGGTCCAAACTGGGGTTTTTAGAGGCTCCCTCCACCATGAATTGGTCCAAACTGGGGGTTTTTAGAGGCTCCCTCCACCATGAATTTGCCCAAACTGGGCTGTTTAGAGGCTCCCTCCACCATGAATTGGTCCAAACTGGGGTTTTTAGAGGCTCCCTCCACCATGAATTGGTCCAAACTGGGGGTTTTTAGAGGCTCCCTCCACCATGAATTTGCCCAAACTGGGCTGTTTAGAGGCTCCCTCCACCATGAATTGGTCCAAACTGGGGTTTTTAGAGGCTCCCTCCACCATGAATTGGTCCAAACTGGGGTTTTTAGAGGCTCCCTCCACCATGAATTGGTCCAAACTGGGGTTTTTAGAGGCTCCCTCCACCATGAATTTGCCCAAACTGAGCTGTTTAGAGGCTCCCTCCACCATGAATTGGTCCAAACTGGGTTTTTTAGAGGCTCCCTCCACCATGAATTGGTCCAAACTGGGTTTTTTAGAGGCTCCCTCCACCATGAATTGGTCCAAACTGGGGTTTTTAGAGGCTCCCTCCACCATGAATTGGTCCAAACTGGGGTTTTTAGAGGCTCCCTCCACCATGAATTTGCCCAAACTGGGCTGTTTAGAGGCTCCCTCCACCATGAATTTGCCCAAACTGGGCTGTTTAGAGGCTCCCTCCACCATGAATTGGTCCAAACTGGGGTTTTTAGAGGCTCCCTCCACCATGAATTGATCCAAACTGGGGGTTTTTAGAGGCTCCCTCCACCATGAATTGGTCCAAACTGGGGTTTTTAGAGGCTCCCTCCACCATGAATTTGCCCAAACTGGGCTGTTTAGAGGCTCCCTCCACCATGAATTGGTCCAAACTGGGGTTTTTAGAGGCTCCCTCCACCATGAATTGGTCCAAACTGGGGTTTTTAGAGGCTCCCTCCACCATGAATTGGTCCAAACTGGGGTTTTTAGAGGCTCCCTCCACCATGAATTTGCCCAAACTGAGCTGTTTAGAGGTTCCCTCCACCATGAATTGATCCAAACTGGGGTTTTTAGAGGCTCCCTCCACCATGAATTGGTCCAAACTGGGGTTTTTAGAGGCTCCCTCCATCATGAATTTGCCCAAACTGAGCTGTTTAGAGACTCCCTCCACCATGAATTGGTCCAAACTGGGGTTTTTAGAGGCTCCCTCCACCATGAATTTGCCCAAACTGGGCTGTTTAGAGGCTCCCTCCACCATGAATTGGTCCAAACTGGGGTTTTTAGAGGCTCCCTCCACCATGAATTGATCCAAACTGGGGGTTTTTAGAGGCTCCCTCCACCATGAATTGGTCCAAACTGGGGGTTTTTAGAGGCTCCCTCCACCATGAATTTGCCCAAACTGAGCTGTTTAGAGGCTCCCTCCACCATGAATTGGTCCAAACTGGGGTTTTTAGAGGCTCCCTCCACCATGAATTGGTCCAAACTGGGGTTTTTAGAGGCTCCTTCCATCATGAATTTGCCCAAACTGAGCTGTTTAGAGACTCCCTCCACCATGAATTGGTCCAAACTGGGGTTTTTAGAGGCTCCCTCCACCATGAATTGGTCCAAACTGGGGGGTTTTAGAGGCTCCCTCCACCATGAATTTGCCCAAACTGGGCTGTTTAGAGGCTCCCTCCACCATGAATTGGTCCAAACTGGGGTTTTTAGAGGCTCCCTCCACCATGAATTGGTCCAAACTGGGCTGGTTAGAGGCTCCCTCCACCATGAATTTGCCCAAACTGGGCTGTTTAGAGGCTCCCTCCACCATGAATTGGTCCAAACTGGGGTTTTTAGAGGCTCCCTCCACCATGAATTGGTCCAAACTGGGGTTTTTAGAGGCTCCCTCCACCATGAATTGGTCCAAACTGGGCTGTTTAGAGGCTCCCTCCACCATGAATTGGTCCAAACTGGGGTTTTTAGAGGCTCCCTCCACCATGAATTGGTCCAAACTGGGTTTTTAGAGGCTCCCTCCACCATGAATTTGCCCAAACTGGGCTGTTTAGAGGCTCCCTCCACCATGAATTGGTCCAAACTGGGGTTTTTAGAGGCTCCCTCCACCATGAATTGGTCCAAACTGGGGGTTTTTAGAGGCTCCCTCCACCATGAATTTGCCCAAACTGGGCTGTTTAGAGGCTCCCTCCACCATAAAATTGCCCAAACTGGGCTGTTTAGAGGCTCCCTCCACCATGAATTGGTCCAAACTGGGGTTTTTAGAGGCTCCCTCCACCATGAATTGGTCCAAACTGGGGTTTTTAGAGGCTCCCTCCACCATGAATTGGTCCAAACTGGGGTTTTTAGAGGCTCCCTCCACCATGAATTTGCCCAAACTGAGCTGTTTAGAGGCTCCCTCCACCATGAATTGGTCCAAACTGGGTTTTTTAGAGGCTCCCTCCACCATGAATTGGTCCAAACTGGGGTTTTTAGAGGCTCCCTCCACCATGAATTGGTCCAAACTGGGGTTTTTAGAGGCTCCCTCCACCATGAATTGGTCCAAACTGGGCTGGTTAGAGGCTCCCTCCACCATGAATTTGCCCAAACTTGGTTGTTTAGAGGCTCCCTCCACCATGAATTTGCCCAAACTGGGCTGTTTAGAGGCTCCCTCCACCATGAATTGATCCAAACTGGGGGTTTTTAGAGGCTCCCTCCACCATGAATTGGTCCAAACTGGGGGTTTTTAGAGGCTCCCTCCACCATGAATTTGCCCAAACTGGGCTGTTTAGAGGCTCCCTCCACCATGAATTGGTCCAAACTGGGGTTTTTAGAGGCTCCCTCCACCATGAATTGGTCCAAACTGGGGTTTTTAGAGGCTCCCTCCATCATGAATTTGCCCAAACTGAGCTGTTTAGAGACTCCCTCCACCATGAATTGGTCCAAACTGGGGTTTTTAGAGGCTCCCTCCACCATGAATTGGTCCAAACTGGGGGTTTTAGAGGCTCCCTCCATCATGAATTTGCCCAAACTGAGCTGTTTAGAGACTCCCTCCACCATGAATTGGTCCAAACTGGGGTTTTTAGAGGCTCCCTCCACCATGAATTGGTCCAAACTGGGGGGTTTTAGAGGCTCCCTCCACCATGAATTTGCCCAAACTGGGCTGTTTAGAGGCTCCCTCCACCATGAATTGGTCCAAACTGGGGTTTTTAGAGGCTCCCTCCACCATGAATTGATCCAAACTGGGGGTTTTTAGAGGCTCCCTCCACCATGAATTGGTCCAAACTGGGGGTTTTTAGAGGCTCCCTCCACCATGAATTTGCCCAAACTGGGCTGTTTAGAGGCTCCCTCCACCATGAATTGGTCCAAACTGGGGTTTTTAGAGGCTCCCTCCACCATGAATTGGTCCAAACTGGGGTTTTTAGAGGCTCCCTCCACCATGAATTGGTCCAAACTGGGGTTTTTAGAGGCTCCCTCCACCATGAATTTGCCCAAACTGAGCTGTTTAGAGGCTCCCTCCACCATGAATTGGTCCAAACTGGGGTTTTTAGAGGCTCCCTCCACCATGAATTGGTCCAAACTGGGGTTTTTAGAGGCTCCCTCCATCATGAATTTGCCCAAACTGAGCTGTTTAGAGACTCCCTCCACCATGAATTGGTCCAAACTGGGGTTTTTAGAGGCTCCCTCCACCATGAATTGGTCCAAACTGGGGGTTTTTAGAGGCTCCCTCCACCATGAATTTGCCCAAACTGGGCTGTTTAGAGACTCCCTCCACCATGAATTGGTCCAAACTGGGGTTTTTAGAGGCTCCCTCCACCATGAATTGGTCCAAACTGGGCTGGTTAGAGGCTCCCTCCACCATGAATTTGCCCAAACTGGGCTGTTTAGAGGCTCCCTCCACCATGAATTGGTCCAAACTGGGGTTTTTAGAGGCTCCCTCCACCATGAATTGGTCCAAACTGGGGTTTTTAGAGGCTCCCTCCACCATGAATTGGTCCAAACTGGGCTGTTTAGAGGCTCCCTCCACCATGAATTGGTCCAAACTGGGGTTTTTAGAGTCTCCCTCCACCATGAATTGGTCCAAACTGGGCTGTTTAGAGGCTCCCTCCACCATGAATTGGTCCAAACTGGGGTTTTTAGAGGCTCCCTCCACCATGAATTGGTCCAAACTGGGGTTTTTAGAGGCTCCCTCCACCATGAATTTGCCCAAACTGGGCTGTTTAGAGGCTCCCTCCACCATGAATTGGTCCAAACTGGGGTTTTTAGAGGCTCCCTCCACCATGAATTGGTCCAAACTGGGGGTTTTTAGAGGCTCCCTCCACCATGAATTTGCCCAAACTGGGCTGTTTAGAGGCTCCCTCCACCATGAATTTGCCCAAACTGGGCTGTTTAGAGGCTCCCTCCACCATGAATTGGTCCAAACTGGGGTTTTTAGAGGCTCCCTCCACCATGAATTGGTCCAAACTGGGGGTTTTTAGAGGCTCCCTCCACCATGAATTTGCCCAAACTGGGCTGTTTAGAGGCTCCCTCCACCATGAATTGGTCCAAACTGGGGTTTTTAGAGGCTCCCTCCACCATGAATTGGTCCAAACTGGGGGTTTTTAGAGGCTCCCTCCACCATGAATTTGCCCAAACTGGGCTGTTTAGAGGCTCCCTCCACCATGAATTGGTCCAAACTGGGGTTTTTAGAGGCTCCCTCCACCATGAATTGGTCCAAACTGGGGTTTTAAGAGGCTCCCTCCACCATGAATTGGTCCAAACTGGGGTTTTTAGAGGCTCCCTCCACCATGAATTGGTCCAAACTGGGGGTTTTTAGAGGCTCCCTCCACCATGAATTGCCCAACTGGCTTAGGCTCCCACCATGATGATTGGTCCAACTGGGTTTTAGAGGCTCCCTCCACCATGAATTGGTCCAAACTGGGGGGTTTTAAGAGGCTCCCTCCACCATGAATGGTCAAACTGGGGTTAGAGCCCTCCACCATTCCAACCTTGCAATTTGCCCAAACTGAGGTGTTTAGAGGCTCCCTCCACCATGAATTGGTCCAAACTGGGTTTTTTAGAGGCTCCCTCCACCATGAATTGGTCCAAACTGGGGTTTTAGAGGCTCCCTCCACCATGAATTGGTCCAAACTGGGTTTTTAGAGGCTCCCTCCACCATGAATTGGTCCAAACTGGGTTTAGAGGCTCCTCCCATGAATTGCCCAAACTGTTTAGAGGCTCCCTCCACCATGAATTGCCCAAACTGGGCTGTTTAGAGGCTCCCTCCACCATGAATTGGTCGCCAAACTGGGGTTTTTAGAGGCTCCCTCCACCATGAATTGATCCAAACTGGGGGTTTTTAGAGGCTCCCTCCACCATGAATTGGTCCAAACTGGGGGTTTTTAGAGGCTCCCTCCACCATGAATTTGCCCAAACTGGGCTGTTTAGAGGCTCCCTCCACCATGAATTGGTCCAAACTGGGGTTTTTAGAGGCTCCCTCCACCATGAATTGGTCCAAACTGGGGTTTTTAGAGGCTCCCTCCACCATGAATTGGTCCAAACTGGGGTTTTTAGAGGCTCCCTCCACCATGAATTTGCCCAAACTGAGCTGTTTAGAGGCTCCCTCCACCATGAATTGGTCCAAACTGGGGTTTTTAGAGGCTCCCTCCACCATGAATTGGTCCAAACTGGGGTTTTTAGAGGCTCCCTCCATCATGAATTTGCCCAAACTGAGCTGTTTAGAGACTCCCTCCACCATGAATTGGTCCAAACTGGGGTTTTTAGAGGCTCCCTCCACCATGAATTTGCCCAAACTGGGCTGTTTAGAGGCTCCCTCCACCATGAATTGGTCCAAACTGGGCTGGTTAGAGGCTCCCTCCACCATGAATTTGCCCAAACTGGGCTGTTTAGAGGCTCCCTCCACCATGAATTGGTCCAAACTGGGGTTTTTAGAGGCTCCCTCCACCATGAATTGGTCCAAACTGGGGTTTTTAGAGGCTCCCTCCACCATGAATTGGTCCAAACTGGGCTGTTTAGAGGCTCCCTCCACCATGAATTGGTCCAAACTGGGGTTTTTAGAGTCTCCCTCCACCATGAATTGGTCCAAACTGGGCTGTTTAGAGGCTCCCTCCACCATGAATTGGTCCAAACTGGGGTTTTTAGAGGCTCCCTCCACCATGAATTGGTCCAAACTGGGGTTTTTAGAGGCTCCCTCCACCATGAATTTGCCCAAACTGGGCTGTTTAGAGGCTCCCTCCACCATGAATTGGTCCAAACTGGGGTTTTTAGAGGCTCCCTCCACCATGAATTGGTCCAAACTGGGGGTTTTTAGAGGCTCCCTCCACCATGAATTTGCCCAAACTGAGCTGTTTAGAGGCTCCCTCCACCATGAATTGGTCCAAACTGGGGTTTTTAGAGGCTCCCTCCACCATGAATTGGTCCAAACTGGGGTTTTTAGAGGCTCCCTCCATCATGAATTTGCCCAAACTGAGCTGTTTAGAGACTCCCTCCACCATGAATTGGTCCAAACTGGGGTTTTTAGAGGCTCCCTCCACCATGAATTGGTCCAAACTGGGGTTTTTAGAGGCTCCCTCCACCATGAATTGGTCCAAACTGGGGGTTTTTAGAGGCTCCCTCCACCATGAATTTGCCCAAACTGGGCTGTTTAGAGGCTCCCTCCACCATGAATTGGTCCAAACTGGGGTTTTTAGAGGCTCCCTACCATGAATTGGTCCAAACTGGGGTTTTTAGAGGCTCCCTCCACCATGAATTGGTCCAAACTGGGGTTTTTAGAGGCTCCCTCCACCATGAATTTGCCCAAACTGAGCTGTTTAGAGGCTCCCTCCACCATGAATTGGTCCAAACTGGGTTTTTTAGAGGCTCCCTCCACCATGAATTGGTCCAAACTGGGGTTTTTAGAGGCTCCCTCCACCATGAATTGGTCCAAACTGGGGTTTTTAGAGGCTCCCTCCACCATGAATTGGTCCAAACTGGGGTTGTTAGAGGCTCCCTCCACCATGAATTTGCCCAAACTGGGCTGTTTAGAGGCTCCCTCCACCATGAATTTGCCCAAACTGGGCTGTTTAGAGGCTCCCTCCACCATGAATTGGTCCAAACTGGGGTTTTTAGAGGCTCCCTCCACCATGAATTGATCCAAACTGGGGGTTTTTAGAGGCTCCCTCCACCATGAATTGGTCCAAACTGGGGGTTTTTAGAGGCTCCCTCCACCATGAATTTGCCCAAACTGAGCTGTTTAGAGGCTCCCTCCACCATGAATTGGTCCAAACTGGGGTTTTTAGAGGCTCCCTCCACCATGAATTGGTCCAAACTGGGGTTTTTAGAGGCTCCCTCCATCATGAATTTGCCCAAAACTGAGCTGTTTAGAGCTCCCTCCACCATGAATTGGTCCAAACTGGGGTTTTTAGAGGCTCCCTCCACCATGAATTGGTCCAAACTGGGGGGTTTTAGAGGCTCCCTCCACCATGAATTTGCCCAAACTGAGCTGTTTAGAGAGCTCCCTCCACCATGAATTGGTCCAAACTGGGGTTTTTAGAGGCTCCCTCCACCATGAATTGGTCCAAACTGGGGTGGTTTAGAGGCTCCCTCCACCATGAATTTGCCCAAACTGGGCTGTTTAGAGGCTCCCTCCACCATGAATTGGTCCAAACTGGGGTTTTTAGAGGCTCCCTCCACCATGAATTGGTCCAAACTGGGGTTTTTAGAGGCTCCCTCCACCATGAATTGGTCCAAACTGGGCTGTTTAGAGGCTCCCTCCACCATGAATTGGTCCAAACTGGGGTTTTTAGAGTCTCCCTCCACCATGAATTGGTCCAAACTGGGCTGTTTAGAGGCTCCCTCCACCATGAATTGGTCCAAACTGGGGTTTTTAGAGGCTCCCTCCACCATGAATTGGTCCAAACTGGGGTTTTTAGAGGCTCCCTCCACCATGAATTTGCCCAAACTGGGCTGTTTAGAGGCTCCCTCCACCATGAATTGGTCCAAACTGGGGTTTTTAGAGGCTCCCTCCACCATGAATTGGTCCAAACTGGGGGTTTTTAGAGGCTCCCTCCACCATGAATTTGCCCAAACTGAGCTGTTTAGAGGCTCCCTCCACCATGAATTGGTCCAAACTGGGGTTTTTAGAGGCTCCCTCCACCATGAATTGGTCCAAACTGGGGTTTTTAGAGGCTCCCTCCATCATGAATTTGCCCAAACTGAGCTGTTTAGAGACTCCCTCCACCATGAATTGGTCCAAACTGGGGTTTTTAGAGGCTCCCTCCACCATGAATTGGTCCAAACTGGGGTTTTTAGAGGCTCCCTCCACCATGAATTGGTCCAAACTGGGGGTTTTTAGAGGCTCCCTCCACCATGAATTTGCCCAAACTGGGCTGTTTAGAGGCTCCCTCCACCATGAATTGGTCCAAACTGGGGTTTTTAGAGGCTCCCTCCACCATGAATTGGTCCAAACTGGGGTTTTTAGAGGCTCCCTCCACCATGAATTGGTCCAAACTGGGGTTTTTAGAGGCTCCCTCCACCATGAATTTGCCCAAACTGAGCTGTTTAGAGGCTCCCTCCACCATGAATTGGTCCAAACTGGGTTTTTTAGAGGCTCCCTCCACCATGAATTGGTCCAAACTGGGGTTTTTAGAGGCTCCCTCCACCATGAATTGGTCCAAACTGGGGTTTTTAGAGGCTCCCTCCACCATGAATTGGTCCAAACTGGGGTTGTTAGAGGCTCCCTCCACCATGAATTTGCCCAAACTGGGCTGTTTAGAGGCTCCCTCCACCATGAATTTGCCCAAACTGGGCTGTTTAGAGGCTCCCTCCACCATGAATTGGTCCAAACTGGGGTTTTTAGAGGCTCCCTCCACCATGAATTGATCCAAACTGGGGGTTTTTAGAGGCTCCCTCCACCATGAATTGGTCCAAACTGGGGGTTTTTAGAGGCTCCCTCCACCATGAATTTGCCCAAACTGAGCTGTTTAGAGGCTCCCTCCACCATGAATTGGTCCAAACTGGGGTTTTTAGAGGCTCCCTCCACCATGAATTGGTCCAAACTGGGGTTTTTAGAGGCTCCCTCCATCATGAATTTGCCCAAACTGAGCTGTTTAGAGACTCCCTCCACCATGAATTGGTCCAAACTGGGGTTTTTAGAGGCTCCCTCCACCATGAATTGGTCCAAACTGGGGGGTTTTAGAGGCTCCCTCCACCATGAATTTGCCCAAACTGGGCTGTTTAGAGGCTCCCTCCACCATGAATTGGTCCAAACTGGGGTTTTTAGAGGCTCCCTCCACCATGAATTGGTCCAAACTGGGCTGGTTAGAGGCTCCCTCCACCATGAATTTGCCCAAACTGGGCTGTTTAGAGGCTCCCTCCACCATGAATTGGTCCAAACTGGGGTTTTTAGAGGCTCCCTCCACCATGAATTGGTCCAAACTGGGGTTTTTAGAGGCTCCCTCCACCATGAATTGGTCCAAACTGGGCTGTTTAGAGGCTCCCTCCACCATGAATTGGTCCAAACTGGGGTTTTTAGAGTCTCCCTCCACCATGAATTGGTCCAAACTGGGCTGTTTAGAGGCTCCCTCCACCATGAATTGGTCCAAACTGGGGTTTTTAGAGGCTCCCTCCACCATGAATTGGTCCAAACTGGGGTTTTTAGAGGCTCCCTCCACCATGAATTTGCCCAAACTGGGCTGTTTAGAGGCTCCCTCCACCATGAATTGGTCCAAACTGGGGTTTTTAGAGGCTCCCTCCACCATGAATTGGTCCAAACTGGGGGTTTTTAGAGGCTCCCTCCACCATGAATTTGCCCAAACTGGGCTGGTTAGAGGCTCCCTCCACCATAAATTTGCCCAAACTGGGCTGTTTAGAGGCTCCCTCCACCATGAATTGGTCCAAACTGGGGTTTTTAGAGGCTCCCTCCACCATGAATTGGTCCAAACTGGGGGTTTTTAGAGGCTCCCTCCACCATGAATTTGCCCAAACTGGGCTGTTTAGAGGCTCCCTCCACCATGAATTGGTCCAAACTGGGGTTTTTAGAGGCTCCCTCCACCATGAATTGGTCCAAACTGGGGGTTTTTAGAGGCTCCCTCCACCATGAATTTGCCCAAACTGGGCTGTTTAGAGGCTCCCTCCACCATGAATTGGTCCAAACTGGGGTTTTTAGAGGCTCCCTCCACCATGAATTGGTCCAAACTGGGGTTTTTAGAGGCTCCCTCCACCATGAATTGGTCCAAACTGGGGTTTTTAGAGGCTCCCTCCACCATGAATTTGCCCAAACTGAGCTGTTTAGAGGCTCCCTCCACCATGAATTGGTCCAAACTGGGTTTTTTAGAGGCTCCCTCCACCATGAATTGGTCCAAACTGGGGTTTTTAGAGGCTCCCTCCACCATGAATTTGCCCAAACTGAGCTGTTTAGAGGCTCCCTCCACCATGAATTGGTCCAAACTGGGTTTTTTAGAGGCTCCCTCCACCATGAATTGGTCCAAACTGGGGTTTTTAGAGGCTCCCTCCACCATGAATTTGCCCCAACTCTGCTGGTTAGAGGCTCAATCCACCCTGATTTTCAAAACAAATGTTGGTGCCAACCTCAACTTACTACAAGGGCCAAATTCACTGCTGGTGACAAGCTCTCCTCACTGCAAGTGCCAAATACACATGTTTCAAGGTGTTTTCCTACTGTCAGAGAGGTGGTATTGAGTGTGTAAAGTGTGTAGTTGTTAGGCTGTGATGTTGGGGTAATAGAGGGTCTTTGGTGTGTTAGATGCCCCCAGACATGCTTCCCCTGCTGTCCCAGTGTCATTCCAGAGGTGTTGGCATCATTTCCTGTGGTGTCATAGTGGACTTGGTGACCCTCCAGACACGGATTTGGGTTTCCCCCTTAACGAGTATATGTTCCCCATAGACTATAATGGGGTTCGAAACCCGTTCGAACACACGAACATTGAGCGGCTGTTCGAATCGAATTTCGAACCTCGAACATTTTAGTGTTCGCTCATCTCTAATAATGATATCCAGTAGTATCAACACAATAGGGCTACACGTAGTATATTGTCTCAGGAATTGGAGTATTTGTAGAGGTTTCCCGTAGGGGATGTAGCTCAGTGGAAGAGCGCATGCTTCGCATGTATGAGGCCCCGGGTTCAATCCCCGGCATCTCCATGTTATGTGATAAACAACTACAAAAACATCAAAGATCCAGAAAACTGAGGAATGTGCAGGAATTCAGGAAACATCTGCCCGTCTGTATTATAAAGGCTAAATATTATCTGTTCACCATTTTAGAAGCCTATGTCAATAGTGAACACTAGGGGGCGGTGTAGCTAACACAATACATGTATAGAAATATCCAGTAGTATCAGCACAATAGGGCTACACGTAGTATATTGTCTCAGCAATTGGAGGATTTATAGAGGTTTCCTATAGGGGATGTAGCTCAGTGGTAAAGCGCATGCTTTGCATGTATGAGGCCCCGGGTTCAATCCCCGGCATCTCCATGTTTTGTCTTACATAACAATCACTAAAAACATGAATTTGTTCAACTTTAAGCAGAAATATCTAGATGTGATCCAAGAAACTGTAATATCTGATAAAGCAAGTATCAGAATATCCTTCACTGTCATGTGCAGTATTCCTAAAGATGTATACATAATGTGGCCAGTAGGTGGCAGTCCGCTCATACACAGAAACATTCAGGTATCTCCATGTTATGTGATAAACAACTACAAAAACATCAAAGATCCATAAAACTGATAAATGTGCCGGAATTCACAAGATGTCTGTCTGGACGTAACGCAAAGGACGGATTCAACTATCAAAATGTCATCCTGCATTTACGAATCCCCAGTACAGTCAGTGCTGGACACTAGGGGGCAGTATAGTCAGCACAATACACTGCCTGTGGTATAATGAACAGACATTTTTATTTATATAGGGCCCATCATATTCCTCCATATAACATTGACAGCCCTGCTGCCTCCACTTCTGCTTCAGCCCTCCAGGGAGCCCCGTCTGTCCCACATGATGTCAATGTTTCCTATTGGGCCCAGTCTTTACCAGTTCTGTCCATGGTTACAGACCTAAAATGTAGACAGAATTTTTTTCTGCCCTTTTGTATTTGGAGATGCTGGATCTGTGTATGTAGATATAGATATATCTGAAGACGGATACTGAGTGTGACATCTATAAAATAATACCGCCAATATAATAGAATAAATTAATCGAAAGTTACAGGAGGAGACGTAACAAGGAAATCCAGTATAAAATATCACGTGTCAGACATCTTGCACCGAGCCCTGGTCTACAAGGATCTGTGCCCAATATGTCCATACAGAAGCTGATCTCATCCTTGTGTGTTTCTGTGTATGAGCAGACTGCCACCTACTGGACACTTTATGCCTATATCTCTACAATATAGTGTATGGTGTGAAGGATATTTTGATACTTGGTTTATCAGTTAACCGGTTAAGGACCGGGCCCAAAAGTATGTTAAAGACCGGGCCTTTTTTTCCAAAACTGACATGTGTCACTTTAAATGGCAATAACTTTGAGACGCTTTAACTTACACAAGTGATTTTTAGATTGTTTTTTTCGTAACACATTATACTTCATGTTAGTTGTAAACACTAATCAATATTTTTGTATTTATTTATAAAAAAAACTAGGAAATTTGATGGAAATTTGAAAAAATTTGCAATTTTCAAAATGTGAAATTTTCTACTTTTCAGGCAGATAGTTATACCATCCAAATACATGAATAAATATTATCTCCCATATCTCTGCTTTATATCGGCATCATCTTTTGATTGTCTTTTAATTTATTTTGGACGTCACAAGGCTTCCAAGTGTAACAGCGATTTTCCAGATTTACAAGAAAATTCTCCAAAACAATTTTTTAGGGACCACTTCAGTTCTGAAAGTAATTATAAAGGCCTGTATAATAGAAACCCCCATAAATCACCCCATTTTCAAAACTGCACCCCTCAAATTATTCAAAACAGCATTTGGGATGTTTGTTAACCCTTTAAGCATTTCATAAGAATAAAAATAATATGGCAGTGAAATTTAGACATTTCATTTTTTTTCACTAATACATTCATTTAGACCTAAAATTAACACATTCAAAAAGTGTTAAAGGAGAAAATGCATCTGACAGTTTATTGTGCAATTTCTCCCGTACACAGAAATACCCCACATGTGGGTGTAAACTGATTTTTGGGCACACAGCAGTGCATGGAAGGGAAGTAGCGACACTGGGTGTTTGAACAGCAGATTTTGCTGGAATAATTTTCAGGCACCATGCCTCATTTGCAGAGACCCTAGAGTACCAAAACAATGGAAACCCCCCAAAAGTGACCCCATTTTAGAATCCACACCCCTCACAGAATTCATCAAGGGGTATAGTCAGCATTTTGACCCTACAGTTGTTTCACAGATTTTACTAACATTGGGATGTGTAAATGAAAAATTACTAAAATGTCACTTTATCTCCAAAGTTTTCATTTTCACAAGGGGTTAAAGGAGTAAAAGCCCCCCACAGTTTGTTAAACAATTTCTCCTGAACACGGCAATACCCCATATGTGGCCATAGTATGCTGTATGGGTACATGGCGGGGCTCAGAATGGAAGGAGCGCTATTTGGCGTTTGGATGGCAGATTTTGCTGGAATTATTTTTAGGTGCCATGCCGCATTAGCAGAGCCCCTAGAGTACCAATACAGTGGAAACCCCCTAAAAGTGACCCCATTTGGGAAACTACACCCCCCACAGAACATATCAAAGGGTAGAGTGAGCATTTTGACCCTACAGCTGTTTCACAGATTTTATTAACATTGGGACATGAAAATGAAAAATTACTTTTTTTCCCAATAAATCGTCCATTTAGCGCCATAGTTTTAATTTTGCAAATAGTTTAAGAATTAAAAGCCCCCCCACAGTTTGTTACACAATTTCTTCTGAACACGGCAATACCCCATATGTGGCCATAATCTGCTGTATGGGTACATGGTGGGGCTCAGAATGGAAAGAGCGCTATTTGGATTTTGGAGGGCAGATTTTGCTGGAATAGTTTTCTGGTTAGGGTCTCTGCAAATGTGACATGGTGTCCAAAAACGAAGAATCTAAATCTGCACTCCAAAAGCACATAGCGTTCCTTCACATCTGCACCCTGCTGGGTACCCAAATGGCGGTGTATGCCGACATGTATGACACTAGTGTACCCCGGATAACGGACTTAATGCCATATGTGGGTAGAAATGGCTGTTTGGGCACAGCCGGGGACAGAAGGGAAGGAGCACGATTTTGTTTTTTGGAGCACAGTTTGGTTTTTGGACGTCATGCCACTTTTGCAAAGCCCCTGAATTGTCAATAAAGTGGAATCCGCAGACATGTCACCCTATTTTGGACACTACCCCACTGATGGGATTTATCAAGTGGCGTAGCGAGAATTTTTAACCCTTGAGTGTTGCATTTATTTAGTTTCCAGAAATGAAATCGCAACTGATAGAGAAGTTAAAAATGAAATTGTTCCAGAGATTCGCCATTTTTGTGCCCAACTTATGTCAGCAGAGATACACACTCCAAAAACTGGTAAGGGGGTATCCCGGGCACAAGAGCTTTTAGAGCGTTCATCTCTGATACGAGGCGGGCGCAACATATTAGGCACTGAAATGACAGATTCCTGGAAAAATTGTTATTTTCACCTCTCACCTCGCTTCATATTCATTTATGGATAATAAGTTATAGCAACACTTGGGGGTTAAATGCTGTCTGTACCCCTGGAGAAATCCTTCAGGGGTGTAGTTTCCAAAATAAGGTCACATATCAGGGGATTCCACTTTACTGGCGTTTCAGCTCTGCAAAAGTGTCATGGCATCCAAAAACCAAACCGTCTGCGCTCCAAAAACCCAATAACCCTTCTTCCCTTCTGTGTCCGGCTGTGCCCCTATATCAGTTTATACCCACATATGACATTACGTCCGTTATCCCGGGTACACCAGTGTCATACATGTGTCATACATGTGGCATAAACTGCAGTTTGGGCGCACAGCAGGGCGCAGAAGGGAAGGAGCGCGATGCGGCTTTTGGAGCACAGATTCAGATGTTTGGTATCTGGACGCCATGTCATGTTTGTAGAGCCAGTAAGGTACCAGAAAAGTGGATTCCCCAAAGGAGTGACCTAATTTTGAAAACTGCACCCCTCAAAGAATTTATCAGGGGGTGTAGTGAGTATTAGTATCCCAGACGTGACTGCACAGCGGATGGCGAAGAGGGAATATATAAGCTGTGCGGAGGACATTGCAGACACCAAATTCCCTACTATGTCCCAGTAGCTCCTATGATTGGGGGAGTTGCTCTGGGGGTCACTTTGGGGGTCACTTCTGGTGTCTTTTCCCTCATAAGCTGTAAATCTGGGGTGTCCCCTGATATTCGCTCGCACAGCTTATATATTCCCTACCTGCCGCAGCCAGTTGTGATCTAATGATTTGGCGATTTTTGGTGGTTTTTGCCTTGGCATTATTAGATGTTATATTTTCTTTATTTTTCTGGTGACACGGCCATATAAGGGCTTGTTGTTTGCGGGATGAGATGCATTTTGTAATGACACCATCTTTGGGTGCCTACAACATACTGAATACATTTTATTAACTCTTTCTTGCTGGATTAAAAAAAAAAAAAAAATCAATCCTGGCATTGAGTTTTACATTTTAAATTTTGCGCCATGCAGCGTACAGTATAAGCGACATGTGACCTTTATTCTGCGGGTCGGTACGGTTACGGCAATACCTCATTTATGTTATTTTTTTATGCGATACTAATTCTGTAGAATAAAAACACATTTGGGGACATAAATCAATGTTTTTTGCATCGCCATCTTCTGAGAGGCGTAACATTTTTATTTTTCAATTGACAGTGCTGGTTGAGGGCTTATTTTTTGCGGGACAATGTGCGCTTTTTATTGGCACTGTTGTGGGGTGCCTATAACTTTTTGATCACTTTTTATAGCATATTTTGTAGGATGAGATGGCAAGAAATCATTACTTCTGGCGAGTTTTTTCCGTGTTTTTTTTCCCGACGTTCATTGTGTACATTAAATATTATTTTAGTTTTATTGTACAGGTTGTTACGCACGCGGCTATACCAAATACGCATTACTTTTTTTATTTTTAGTGCTTTTTTTATATAATTCATTTTGTATAGAAAAAAAGAGATTTTTGGTCTTTATAACTTTATTACTTTTTTCATACACTTTTTTTTTTTTTTTTTAACTTTTTTTTAACTTTTTCATGTATCCCTTTAGGACACTTGAATCAGTTGATGCTTTGATGAAAGCATCAACTGATTCAGCACAATAGCAGACAGGACACGAGCAGGACATGAGCCTGCTCGTATCCTGTAAGCTACAGAGGAAGTGAGACACATCGCTCACTTCCTCCATCGCCTGGCAGGATCACCAGGTATGTGGGGGCTCCGGTAGTCTGGGGTCACTGGCCAGACCCCAGACTACCTTTTACTGACATTGGCACCCCCCGATCTCGCCGCGGGGGGTGCCCATCACCTTCAATTGTCGTCGGATCCAAGCACATGAGGCTGTAAATTTACGTACGGCGGTCCTCATGTGGTTAATGAGAGAAACCGAATCAATCCCTTTGTATGATAGGAACTGCTTCCACAAAAAATACTGGGAAAATTTGCAAATTGAGCCTAGTTTTGAAGACACAGAATTTGATTTATATTGTGCTGTGGAAGAACAAGAGACTATTGACGAAGAACCACTCAGTAGTACTGCTAAGTACAATCTGGCGTTCCAATCCCTAACTCAGTTGGCGGATATTTTATCTAATCACGGAACTTCAACCTTTCTAAACTACTTGGAAGAAATCAAGGTTATCCAAAACAATGCCAGACGAGGTTCTTCGTTATTACAACCCAGCTTGTCATAGAACCAGTCTGTACATCAAGATGTTGCAGGTGCTGAGACTTCAAATGTTCCGGATATAGTTGATGGAAATACACCACCTTCTACAAGCTGCAAATCTTCATCTGCGCGTCCGCAGGTAGTTGTACCTTTTCAGGCTGAAGGTATCCACAAAGAGGAGAAAAAGGGAAACAACCAAAACACAAAAAAATTGCAAGGAAATAGAGAAATGTCTGATTTGCCACTTTGATTTGGGGAAAAAGTCTAAAAAATTGACAACTTGTTTTTCTTGTTGTTCCACACTACATGAAGATTGTTATAGAGTGGATGGATGTCCGCAGTGCCAGGAAGATTAGCCATTGTAACATAAATGTCTTAATAAAGTGAAAATATACTGGGATAAATATGATACATCTGCAGTTCATTTAAGTTTATAGGCACGGTACACGGATGGTACCTAAAAATAGCAAGGAGTTCATAGGTACGGTACCTAGAAATAGCCACATCCAGATTTTAATTCAAATTATTATTATTATTTTTTTTTTCACACACAGTCACATGACCTTACTTCTGTGATGTCATAAAACTAGGATCTGCTTACCTATTATGTGAGGTTCTGTTCATATTTGCATATGATGATGTCATAATGCACATATTTGCATATGATGATGTCATAATGCACATATTTGCATATGATGATGTCATAACGGAACCCTGAGGGTATATAAACCCTGAGCGCTGTGACATCACAGCCATTTCTTGAGTTGATGCTTTTGCTGACACTTCACTTTGGTTCTGGAAGAGCGAACTAGTTTGTACTACATATCTAGTGATTACTTCCATTCATTCTTACTGATCTTTGATCAGGGCCCAGTAATATCGGAGCCACCTGAGAACTTAGTTCTCTAATATTTCATCAGATCCGCCTTGGTAACTAAGCCATGAGCGCCCGAGAGCTGCGTCAGCTGATAGCTGACAATGATACATGGCTGCGCCGACCGGAGAATCAAGGTAAGTGAATTGTTCAGGAAGAGAGAGACAATATTCCCCCCACCCTAGAGGAGATTTCCTGGGAGGAGTTATCCCTGGGGTCTGCTGAGCAATGTTTCAGGGTAAACAGCACATTTTCCATTCCTAGTCGTTTGGGGTGGGTTTTACTTTCCTCCGAATTCCACCCCTGCCCATGATAGAAAACAGAAGTTCTTTATTCAGGCAATTTGACAAACTGGGCCCCATAATCACAAAACAATAACCCGTCTAATACATAACTGTTATTCCCAATAAATCAATAAAAGAAATCCCAACAACGTTAAACCCCCCACTCTAAGGGTATGTTCACACGGAGGAAAAGGTCATGGAACATTCCGCAACAGGAAAAGACAAAAGGATATATCCAGCACTCGGAATCCGGCCTAATAAAAATAAACTTAACTTTTATTAAGAATTGGTCATTCTTCCATTAAAAATTTTTGATCATACGAGGGGTAAGCTAATGTCCCTTGTATGATCATAATTTTTTAATGGAAGAATGACCATTTCTTAATAAAAGTTAAGTTTTATCTTTATTAGGCCGGATTCCGAGTGCTGGATATATCCTTTTGTCTGTTCCTGTTGCTGCATTTTGGCTTAGCCGAGAGAGCCATTATCCGTGCACCGATCTTTTGGAATCCTGCTACAACGCTGACGGCTCTGACACGTGAGTAGTGCACTTCTAAATTATTATCATTTTTTCTATATTAAGAGCTGTGACCTTCATATCTTTTTCACGGAACATTCCATTTGAACATTCCGCGACGAAATGCCGATGCAGCATCAGTTTTCTATCGCGGCAACCCATTCCTGTGTAGGCCCGAATAAATGGTCAAGCCATGGAATTCACGGCTGATTCTGCCGCAGATATAGGGCATGTCGCTTCTTTTTTACGCTACTAGCTAGCGTTCGGTCCAGTTTTTTCATATCTCCCATCACTACCTTGTTCAGAAAAGAAACTGCCACCCCCCAGACCCTTAAAGAGGACCTTTCACCGATTTGGGCGTAGGCAATTCTATATACTGCTGGAACACTGACAATGATCTGAATTCAGCGCACTGTCGGCTTTCCCAATCTGTGCCCCGGGTAAAGAACTATCGGCCCTGGTACCGTAGCTCTTTACAGTCAGAAGGGCGTTCCTGACAGTCACTCAGGTACATCCTTCTCCACAGCAGTGCCTATTGCGCTGTACTGGGTGAGCTGGGAGGAACGCCCCCTCCCTCCTGATAATATTTGTCTATGGACAAGCACTGTCAGCTTTCCAGCAGTACAGAGTAACTGTTCAAGCATACATCAATATGATCAGCAAAGTGAGATTTTGCTGAATAGATTTCTGGCGAGAGGTTACCCTCTTTGAACGGGCAGCGGAACAAACAAGGCTAACCCCGAGAGAAACTGCCGCTATTATTATACCCTGGGGTCTTTTCAGACCCTGGAGTATAATAATCAGAGACTCAGGGGAGGTGAAGAAGCATAATAAACAGTGTAACTCACCTCTCCGGGATCCATTGTTACTCCTAGCACAGGCTTCAGGAATTTATGGCAATGTCCCAGACGTGACATCCCCACGTGACATCTGGGACATTACTGCTCAGATCTGTTTTCAGGGCATCCTGTCTTGGGCTGGTTAAGAGAAAAAATAAGGAAAAAAATAAACTGGTAAAATTGCCTCCCCTTTGAAAGTGCTGCCTGAGGCGGCTGCGTGACCTCGCCTCAGAGGCGCGGCCCTGGTTGGGGGAAAGCTAGCGCTCACCTGTGTGGAGAGGGAACTTATGGGCTTTAATCCTTGGTGGCCAGCGCACATACAAGTCTATGACAGGGAGAGGCTGTTGCTTGTGTTTCCAGTTAATTTAGGGAACTAACAGCCCATTGGGGTTAGTGTTTACTGGGGAGAGTGCCTTCTATGCCTCCCTGTTGTTCTTAATGGCATATGCTATGGACATGCATTAATCCCCGCGATTATCAGGTTGGACAAATATATCTCCCAAAGATCTTTGTTTGGCATTACATTAGGCTTCTAATCTCTATAAATCCCCATTAGATTATTATTGTTTTGGTCCCTGTATGATTACTATACACTATGAGCAGCGGGACCGTTAGGGCTAGTTCACATGGGGGGCAATGAGGCAGATTTTGACAGCAGATTTCACCTCAAAACCTGCCTCCATACAATGGTGGTCTATGGAGACTGCTAGCTTTCATTTTTCCGCTAGCAGTTTTCCCTCCCCTCTATTCACTTTAGGGGAGGGGAAAACCGCCTGTCATTTTCTGAAAAAAACTGCTCCAGAAAAGAACGCCTCAAGGTAAAAAACAACGCTTCCTAATTAGGAAGCGTTTTTTTTCGGGACCAAAATAAGCCAGGTGGTTTTTACATGTGAACTAGCCCTTAGCATTGGGGATTTAACATTGCTGGGAGTTCTTTTATTTATTTATTGGGAATAAAAAAAAAATTCAGACGACTTATTGTTTTGTGATTATGGGGCCCAGTTTGTCCAATATTAGTTGATGGCGTCCCTTCATCCAGTGAATGATATATATCTTTATTCAGGTTACTGTTGAACTTAACTATACTGGGGTCTCTTCTCCTCAAAACCCTTAGCAATAACAGGATCCATTCCTATGGGCTAAATGTGTTACCTTTATATATTTACAGGTCAGGCAGCAATTGTCCATAGACTGAGGTCATCCCTAGGACATCGTGGAGAACCTTCTACTGGACATCAAAGAAGCAGGAATCCTATCACTGCGAGGACAGGGAGACGCGACAGAGCTCCTCCACAGCACAGAGGACTAGAAGAGAGCAGGGAAAGAAGCCGCTCTCCATTAAGACCCGCCCCTGCAGAGCCCTCCAGAATAATAGGAGAGAGTAGCAGTGATAGCAGCCGTCCAGCAAGTGGATCCACAGCTGACACCACTGAATTTCAACGGCCAAATCCGGTTCCACCCCCTGAGGATCCAGTTCCAAGCAGATCTCCTGTATACTCCTATCCTGCAACCCGTGCATTCAATAGATTCATTCAGCTGCTGGACATGGGTGGGATGACCCCAACGTCACCGGCAATGCCACAGGGGCAACCACTTGAACCACATGCACAATATCTACTTTGGCAGGAGAGACGGCGGCGTCCGCCCAGCAGGAGAACTCTGCAGATTCAGAACTTACCCACTAGAGAGGTAATATCTCAGGAGGAGGCACAGTCATGTGTAATCTGCATGACTGAATATGAGATTGGAGAGCGAGTCACAGAGCTTCCCTGTACTCATAACTTTCATCAGGGTTGCATCTCGACCTGGCTCCGCTCTCACTCTCAGTGCCCCCTGTGCCGTACCCACTGCTTCCAATGAAGCCCCATGAAGGGCTATGAACAGAGACATCCCAAAATAATGGAAGGTAAGCTATCTATATTTCATCTTTTCCCTCCGCCCTATCAGATGTATGTGACATGTAACATAGAAATAATAACATTTTATCTTTTTCTATCCAGAAAGAATATCCAAGCCTGGAAAAAGAACAGCCTGAACTACAATCCGTTACAGGACACGGCAGCTCCAGACCCGGATGGTGCCATATACTTTATTCCATGGCAAATTCTTCCTTTAAAAAAAAAAAAAAAAAAATGTAAATAAAAAAAAAAAAAAAAAAAAAAAAAGATTGTGTAAATTGTTTTTACTTTTTTTACTGTATATAATAATATTTTGTGATCTAGGAGCCTATAATGATAAGTAAGACAGAGGTAGCAGTTACACCAAATACACGACCGCACCAACAGATATACATGGGCCTAAGTACACAAGGAGGCTCAAGGCCCCTCTGTTATTCTCCAACTCTCTCAAAACATCTGGGAGGGGCCCTCAGAAAGGTTGACTGCCTGGACTCCCAGGGTGGACAAGTGTCCTCAGCCCAGCAGAATAACATAACATGAGCACTCTATGTGCCAGTCATATCAGAAAAGCAATGTGACTGACACATTTAGCATTAATGTCACAAAAATGGGGAGTGATCTGCAAAAAGGGGGTGTTCTCCCAAAAGGGTTTGGGCCGCCGGACAATTTTTACAAAACGCTTTGTGCACCAGGTCTCCCAGAGGCCAATATGTCAAATTTAGCAAGTGTTTGTATATGTAGACACAAGTATAATAAATGGCACATGGTAGGTGGGGCCCTGTTTCAGATTTTGAAACTGGTCCCAAAAACTGCCTGTATGATGGTGAAGAGGGGACTAGAACACATTCACATTCAGACACTACAGACCTACACAATTCTGGACTCCTAAAAATCTGTTACAATCGTTCACCCCCTTCTGCTGCTCATACAGATGCTCCAGCATGTTTAAGGGGGAGTTTCATCAAATTGGAAGATGGCAGATAAGCCAGTCCAAGAGCAGATTATTTGTCACTGCTAGAGATGAGCAAACAGTTAAAGTATTCGATGTTCGTTATTTGTTACGAATAGCATCTCAATATTTGACTATTCGAAGGAATATCGAACCCCATTATAGTCTATGGGAGAAAATGCTTCGTTACAGGGGATCCCACCATTCGATGCCAACATGTCTGCAATGCAACTGGGACAGCAGGGGAAGCATGTCTGGGGACATCTAACACACCAAAGTCCCTCTATTACCCCACTATCACAGCCTAACAACTACACACTTTGCACATTCAAAAAAACCTCTACCAAAGTGGGAAAATATCTGGAAACCTTCTTTACTCCCCATATGGATGGACACAAACCCAAATTTAAGCTAAATAAACATTAACAAGCACCCCTTTAAATCACGTTGCCCATTACAATCACAGATGGAATAGGCAATGGGAAATCCAACAGTACCCACCCTCAACTGTCATTGTGGATGTGTGTGTGAGATGTGGTAAGACCTTTCAAAATTCACTTTTCTAGCCCTTAACATGAGCCCTTCCAAATTAGGTTACAGGTAGGGTTGAGTGATCATGTTCGGAAAGATCTGATTCCGATCAGCGATCGAGAAAATTTCACGATCGCCATCGGAAGTCCGAACACGATCTATTTATGTGGGATCGAGATCGGTGATCTTTTCCCACAATGCTTTGCTTAGCCTTCACACTGAGTATATGCTGTATACTCAGTGTGAAGGCTCCGCTACAGTTCTATAGGAATGAATGGAAGCAGCCGGCACACAGCTTTAACCCCCTGCGCGCCGGCTGCCTCCATTCATTCGAATGGGAGGCTAAACTAAACATTCCTAGCAGCTACTTACCTCTAGAGATGGCTGCTCCGGTGCCCTCCTTCTTCTTGCCTCGCTGCCCCGCCTCCCAGGTTAGTGTTTAAAGCGCTAGGTAGGCGGGGCTTGCGGCTTAGGAGAGTGTGGGCGGGTACAAGGCGGGGAGACGTGACGTCTCCCCTCCCAGTACCCGCCCACACTCTCCTAACCCACCCACACTCTCCTAACCTGGCAGGGAGGGGGCAGCGAACGGAGAAGAGCAGCGTGGAGCGGCAGCGAGGCAAGGAACAAGGAAGGCACCAGACCAGCCATCTCTGGAGGTAAGTGGACACCAGGGGGGAGTAAGTTCACCATCATCATCCTGCTGAGATGGAGCCACTAAACGAACCCTTGCCTTCAAAGGCATGTCTTGGAGCTGCGACTGAGCCAAATCTAAACACAGAGTCCTTTGGAACTGAACAAAATTCAAGGCTGACAGACCCAACTCCACATGCTGCAGCACAAGCAACCGGCAGTCAGACTAAGATGGTCTCTTCATCGAGCAAAACACAAGATTCTTTGGCAGCCTGCTTTGTCTCCCCGCCCAATATTCCTGGCAGGAGTGCTGAAACACCACTCTCCTCCTCCTCCGCCGTTGAATCGACCTCAGCTACTGTCGTGGGGAGACGTCAGCAGGCTGCGCTGAAGATCATCAGCTTGGGGGACAGACAGCACACTGCCTCCAAGGTCAGGGATGCCATCCTAGCTGAGATGGAAATGTGTTTTTCACTGCTGCACCTGGGGCCAGGCATGTTTGTCATGTGTGATAACGGCAGGAACCTGGTAGCGGCTCTTGAGCTTGCCAGCCTCCAACACGTTCCATGCCTGGCCCATGTCTAACTTAGTGGTGCAACATTTTTTGAAAACATACCCAAATGTACACGAGCTACTGGTGAAACTTTGTGCGCCCACTTTTGCAAGTGTACAGGAGCCGCTGCTAGCCTCCGAAGCCTCCAGCAACGCATCCATCTGCCAGAATAGAGTGTGTGAGCAGCAGAGACCTTTGATGGAGTACCATGTCCAAAACCCAAAGGTTCCTCAGAGTCAGCTCCCCCAGTTTCTGCACCATGAGTTTCCATGGGTGGCAGACTTATGTGAAATCCTTTCCCATCCTTTCCACTGGACACAAAACATTAGCATGCGCTCATCACAACTCCGGATATGGCAGCTGTGTTAAGCAGGTTGTAGGGTACAACGCAGACCAGGCCCGAGCTGTGGTTATGTGCGGTTTGCAGTAAGGGGACATTGAGCAATTGTAAGAGGAGTTGGTGGACAACGAGGCCACCGACCCGACATGGACAGGGGTGATGTCTAGCGGGTAAAGCAGTGTAGATGTCGAGGCAAGCTAATCAACAAAAAAAGTGGCTAGAAGAGGCATAGACTGGGGTGATGTCTAGGGGCGAAAGCAGTGTAGATGTGGAGGCAAGCTAATCAACAAAAAAGGTGGCTAGAAGCAGAGGCATAGACTGGGGTGATGTCTAGGGGCGAAAGCAGTGTAGATGTGGAGGCTAGCTAATCAACAAAACAGGTGGCTAGAAGCAGAGGCATAGACTGGGGTGATGTGTAGGGGTGAAAGCAGTGTAGATGTAGAGGCAAGCTAAGCAGCAAAAACGGTGGCTACAGGCAAAGGCATACAAAACTCTTCCCTGTTGCAAGACTTATTCCTAGGTCTGGGACGCGTTAATGGCCCCCCTGGCCAAATTACCACTACTGAGGGGCCTAGTGTCACCAGGAGGGACAAGTATAGGCGCATGTTATGGGAATACCTGGCCGGCCCCAGCTCTGTTCTCTCCGATCCCTCTGTGCTCTACAGCCTACACTTACAGTCCTATGAAAACGTTTGGGCACTCCTATTAATCTTAATCATTTTTAGCTCTAAATATTTTGGTGTTTGCAGCAGCCATTTCAGTTTGATATATCTAATAACTGATGGACACAGTAATATTTCAGGAGTGAAATGAGGTTTATTGTACTAACAGAAAATGTGCAATATGCATTAAACCAAAATTTGACCGGTGCAAAAGTATGGGCACCTCAACAGAAAAGTGACTGTCAGGATACGGAGTCGCCGCGGTCTCCTTGCTGCGCGGCGTCTTCCTGGGAGACGTGTTAGGAGTTCTATTGGGTGTGCTTAGGTCATTAAAGGTTAATCTTTTCCTTGCTTTCAGTCTCCATGTCATTAGCCATCAGGTGTGTTCTCTGCTGCTATTTAAACCCCACCCAGGCATGGATCCTTGCCAGCCATTCACTTGTGTTTCCTGGTTCCCCTGCTCAGTCTGATTCCCTGTCTGTTTGTATTCGGTCTGTTTCTTGGTTTGTATACCCGGCTTGTATTTTTGACTATCCCTTGTCTTTTGATTTGGTACCTTTATTATATCTCCTGGCTCGACCTCTTGCTCGTCTGACCTCGCCTTCTCTTCTGTGTCTTGCTGGGACTTGTGGTCCTCCCTGGTTCCATGCTGTTTAGTCTTTGGTTTTGCATTGCATTTACACTGTGCTTTCTGTTTAGGTGTGACCCCGTGACTCCAGTCCCTAGCACTTTCAGGGCCTCCTCTTCCCTTATCCTAGCCACCGGGATAGAAGCGTAGGAGTCGTGGTAGGCGCACTTCAATTAGGAAGTGCATTGGTCTGCCTCATCTCAGATACTACAGCATAGTCATAGCCGCAGGGCCTACGACCCCTTTTTGTCATTAGCTGCACAGTGTTGCTTTCCAGCTGTGTCCCTTTGCACTGCCTGACCCTGACTCCAATCCTTACAGTGACATTAATATTTAGTAGCTCCTCCTTTTGCCTCTAGTCGCTTCCTGCAGCTTTTAATCAGTTCCTGGATCCTGGATGAAGGTATTTTGGACCATTCCTCTTTACAAAACAATTCAAGTTTAGTTAAGTTTGATGGTGGCCGAGCATGGACAGCCCGCTTCAAATCATCCCACAGATGTTCAATGATATTCAGGTCTGGGGACTGGGATGGCCATTCCAGAACATTGTAATTGTTCCTCTGCATGAATGCCTGAGTCGATTTGGAGCGGTGTTTTGGATCATTGTCTTGCTGAAATATCCATCCCCGGCGTAACTTCAACTTCATCACTGATTCTTGAACATTATTCTCAAGAATCTGCTGATACTGAGTGGAATCCGTGCGACTCTCAACTTTAACAAGATTCCCGGTGCCGGCATTGGCCACACAGCCCCAAAGCATGATGGAACCTCCACCAAATTCTACAGTGGGTAGCAAGTGTTTTTCTTGGAATGCTGTTTTTTTGGACGCCATGCATAATGCCTTTTTGTATGACCAAACAACTCAATCTTTGTTTCATAAGTCCACAGGACCTTCTTCCAAAATGAAGCTGGCTTGTCCAAATGTGTTTTTGCATACCTCAGATGACTCTGTTTGTGGCGTGCTTGCAGAAACGGCTTCTCTCTCATTACTCTCCCATACAGCTTCTCCTTGTGCAAAGTGTGCTGTATTGTTGACTGATACACAGTGACACCATCTGCAGCAAGATGATGCTGCAGCTCTTTGGAGGTGATCTGTGGATTGTCCTTGACTCTTCTCACCATTCTTCTTCTCTGCCTTTCTGATATTTTTCTTGGCCTGCCACTTCTGGGCTTAACAAGAGCTGTCCCTGTGGTCTTCCATTTCCTTACTATGTTCTTCATAGTGGAAACTGACAGGTTAAATCTCTGAGACAACTTTTTGTATCCTTCCCCTGAACAGCTATGTTGAACAATCTTTGATTTCAGATCATTTGAGAGCGGGCTGTCCATGCTCGGTGACCATCAAACTTAACTGAACTTGAATTGTTTTGTAAAGAGGAATGGTCCAAAATCCCTTCATCCAGGATCCAGGAACTGATTAAAAGCTACAGGAAGCGACTAGAGACTGTTATCTTTGCAAAATGAGGATCTACTAAATATTAATGGCACTTTTCTGTTGAGGTGCCCATACTTTTGCACCAGTCAAATTTTGGTTTAATGCATATTGCACATTTTCTGTTAGTAAAATAAACCTCATTTCAATCCAGAAATATTACTGTGTCCATCAGTTATTAGATATATCAAACTGAAATGGCTGTTGCAAACACTAAAATATTTAGAACTAAAATGATTAAGATTAATAGGGGTGCCCAAACTTTTTCATAGGACTGTATTTTCTCATCTGTTTTTCTGTACTACACATCTCTTGTCAACTTCCTTTGGGATCTCAGAGGTGGTGGCCTCAGTGCCGAGAAACACATCTGAGTCCCCTTAGCAATATGCATTAAGAGAACCGTGAAGCAACCAAGTGTAGTCAGCTAGCATAGCATCCAGCATGGCTAAATGCAGAGAAAGACGTTGTACCACTTCCAGTGATGGTAACTTCAGTGCTGCAGTTGGCAATGGACGGTGTAACGGGATTAGCTGAGGGATCGCTGTCTTGACCACTTTTTGGCACAAAATGAAAGTCCAATCAAGCCAAGTATGGTGCAAGGATATGATGCAAGGACACCTACACATCTGTCTCTGACACATTGGGGAGTTCACGCTGATCCGCCCTTTTGGCCTGCACCATCATGCGCTTCTTCCCAGCCATTCCCCATCTCCCAGGCGTTTCATTGCAGGCAGAAGTACAATGCAAGCCACCCACATGCCCAAGCCTTTAATGGCATCATCGAAAAACTGCTGGCCCTGGAGATGTTCGCGTTTATGCTTCTGGATACCCAGGCCTTCCGTCACCAGATGGCAGCTGGGGCACCTCCCTATGCTGGGCCTAGCCGTTACTACTTCTCTTTGTTTGCTGTCCCTGCCTGCGCCTGCACGTGTCCCATAACATCAATCGGGCCCAGAGCTCCGCGCTTTGCTGCAAGGTCCACTTGACCACCGATGCATGGACTTATATGTATATCGAATACTTACGGCGAACGGCGTTTGCTCATCTCTAATCTTCAGGAAAAGTTTTGAAGCTTACCAACAGTGACTATTTGCATGAAAGAACTCATAACGTTCATAGATAACTGATTACAGCATAAACAGATTCAACAGTCGCTTAAAACATTTAGAATAATCGATCCGCCATTGCAAACTCACCTTGATTCAGCATCGCAGGAAATTACAGAAGTTGGTGTACGGTTCTTTTGCAAAGTTCTAAAGAGTTTTCAAATAATGAAGCCAAATTAGCAAATTTTGTAGAATTCCGTAAACGAAACATGCAATGGCGATCACTCAAAAGCTTACGACAGTTCTGTTAACTTGTGTAACTGCAGTTTCCGGCTACAATATTGTGTTCCATGCAGACACATGCTTTTAATGAGAGAAACCAAATCAATCCCTTTGTATGATAGGAACTGCTTCCACAAAAAATACTGGGAAAATTTGCAAACTGAGCCTAGTTTTGAAGACACAGAATTTGATTTATATTGTGCTGTGGAAGAACAAGAGACTATTGATGAAGAACCACTCAGTAGTACTGCTAAGTACAATCTGGCGTTCCAATCCCTAACTCAGTTGGCGGATATTTTATCTAATCACGGAACTTCAACCTTTCTAAACTACTTGGAAGAAATCAAGGTTATCCAAAACAATGCCAGACGAGGTTCTTCGTTATTACAACCCAGCTTGTCATATAACCAGTCTGTACATCAAGATGTTGCAGGTGCTGAGACTTCAAATGTTTCGGATATAGTTGATGGAAATACACCACCTTCTACAAGCTGCAAATCTTCATCTGCGCGTCCGCAGGTAGTTGTACCTTTTCAGGCTGAAGGTATCCACAAAGAGGAGAAAAAGGGAAACAACCAAAACACTAAAAAATTGCAAGGAAATAGAGAAATGTCTGATTTGCCACTTTGATTTGGGGAAAAAGTCTAAAAAATTGACAACTTGTTTTTCTTGTTGTTCCACACTACATGAAGATTGTTATAGAGTGGATGGATGTCCGCAGTGCCAGGAAGATTAGCCATTGTAACATAAATGTCTTAATAAAGTGAAAATTTACTGGGATAAATATGATACATCTGCAGTTCATTTAACCCCTTCCCGACATGCGCCGTAATAGTACGGCGCATGTCGGGTCTGTAACTATGGCGACCGCCCGGGAGCTGGGCGGCCGCCATAGCCGCCGGTTGTCTACTGCTTTAAGCAGTAGACAACAGGCTCTCATGCCTCCAATCGGTCCCCGGACTGATCGGAGGCATTAACCCCTCCGGCACCGCGGTCAAAGGCCTGGATTGCCGGCTCCTGGAGCATGCTCCCGGGCTGACGTCCCGATGCCATGACAGCCGGGAGCCTTATACAAGGCTTCCAGGCTTGTCTGCAAATCCTCTCTTTTGCAGGCTGGTCTATGCAGCCTACAAAAGAGATGATGCTTTTTTGCAATGCATTGCAATGCATTAGCATTGTAATGCATTGCATTAGTGATCAGACCCCCTGGGGTTCAACACCCCTAGGGGGTCTAATAAATGCAAAAAAAAAAAAAGTAAAAAAAAGTAAAAAAAATATAGAAAAATATAAAAAGAATTAAAAGTTCAAATCACCCCCCTTTGCCTAGAACACATATAAAAGTAGTTAAAAACTGTGAAACATATACATGTTAGGTATCCCCGCGTCCGAAATCGCCCGCTCTACAAATCTATAAAAATATTTTTCCTGTTTGGTAAACACCGTAGCGGGAAAAATAGTCGAAAGTGCCAAACCGCCATTTTTTTCACTGTTTTGATTCTGATAAAAATTTTAATAAAAAGTGATCAAAGCAAGAACATTTCCCAAAAATGGTAAAATTAAAAATTACACCTGGCCCCACAAAAAAATACGCCCTATGCATCCCCGTACACTTACGTATAAAAAAGTTACGGCCGTCGGAATATGGCGACTTTTAGAAAAAAAATTTTTTAACACAGTTTTGGAATTTTTTTTAGGGGTCAAAATGTAAATAAAACCATATAAAATTGGTATCCCTGGAACTGTACCGAAACACAGAATATAGGGGACATGTCATTTTGGCTGCACAGTGAACGCCGTAAAACCAAAGCCCGTAAGAAAGTCGCAGAAATGCATTTTTTCTTCAAATCCACCCCATTCTGAATTTTTTTCCTGCTTCCCAGTACATTATATAGAATAATTAATGGTAGCATCATGGAGAAAAATTTGTCCCGCAAAAATTAAGACCTCATATGGCTCTGGGAGCGGAGAAATAAAAAAGTTATGGGGTTTAGAAGGAGGGGAGTCAAAAACGAAAAACGAAAATCAAAAAATGCCATCGGCGGGAAGGGGTTAAGTTTATAGGCACGGTACACGGATGGTACCTAAAAATAGCCAGGAGTTCATAGGTACGGTACCTAGAAATAGCCACATCCAGATTTTAATTCAAATTATTATTATTATTTTTTTTTTTTTTTCACACACACAGTCACATGACCTTACTTCTGTGATGTCATAAAACTAGGATCTGCTTACCTATTATGTGAGGTTCTGTTCAAATTTGCATATGATGATGTCATAATGCAGATATTTGCATATGATGATGTCATAACGGAACCCTGAGGGTATATAAACCCTGAGCGCTGTGACATCACAGCCATTTCTTGAGTTGATGCTTTTGCTGACACTTCACTTTGGTTCTGGAAGAGCGAACTAGTTTGTACTACATATCTAGTGATTACTTCCATTCATTCTTACTGATCTGTGATCAGGGCCCAGTAATATCGGAGCCACCTGAGAACTTAGTTCTCTAATATTTCATCAGATCCGCCTTGGTAACTAAGCCATGAGCGCCCGAGAGCTGCGTCAGCTGATAGCTGACAATGATACATGGCTGCGCCGACCGGAGAATCAAGGTAAGTGAATTGTTCAGGAAGAGAGAGACAATATTCCCCCCACCCTAGAGGAGATTTCCTGGGAGGAGTTATCCCTGGGCTCTGCTGAGCAATGTTTCAGGGTAAACAGCACATTTTCCATTCCTAGTCGTTTGGGGTGGGTTTTACTTTCCTCCGAATTCCACCCCTGCCCATGATAGAAAACAGAAGTTCTTTATTCAGGCAATTTGACAAACTGGGCCCCATAATCACAAAACAATAACCCGTCTAAAACATAACTGTTATTCCCAATAAATCAATAAAAGAAATCCCAACAACGTTAAACCCCCCACTCTAAGGGTATGTTCACACGGAGGAAAAGGTCACGGAACATTCCGCAACAGGAAAAGACAAAAGGATATATCCAGCACTCGGAATCCGGCCTAATAAAAATAAACTTAACTTTTATTAAGAATTGGTCATTCTTCCATTAAAATTGTTTGATCATACGAGGGGTAAGCTAATGTCCCTTGTATGATCATAATTTTTTAATGGAAGAATGACCATTTCTTAATAAAAGTTACGTTTTTTTTTTATTAGGCCGGATTCCGAGTGCTGGATATATCCTTTTGTCTTTTCCTGTTGCTGCATTTTGGCTTAGCCGAGAGAGCCATTATCCGTGCACCGATCTTTTGGAATCCTGCTACAACGCTGACGGCTCTGACACGTGAGTAGAGCACTTCTAAATTATTATCATTTTTTCTATATTAAGAGCTGTGACCTTCATATCTTTTTCACGGAACATTCCATTTGAACATTCCGCGACGAAATGCCGATGCAGCATCAGCTTTCTATCGCGGCAACCCACTCCTGTGTAGGCCCGAATAAATGGTCAAACCATGGAATTCACGGCTGATTCTGCGCAGATAGGGCATGTTGCTTCTTTTTTTCGCTACTAGCTAGCGTTCAATCCAGTTTCTTCATATCTCCCATCACTACCTTGTTCAGAAAAGAAACTGCCACCCCCCAGACCCTTAAAGAGGACCTTTCACCGATTTCGGCGTAGGCAATTCTATATACTGCTGGAACGCTGACAATGATCTGAATTCAGCGCACTGTCGGCTTTCCCAATCTGTGCCCCGGGTAAAGAACTATCGGCCCTGGTACCGTAGCTCTTTACAGTCAGAAGGGCGTTCCTGACAGTCACTCAGGTACATCCTTCTCCACAGCAGTGCCTATTGCGCTGTACTGGGTGAGCTGGGAGGAACGCCCCCTCCCTCCAGATAATATTTGTCTATGGACAAGCACTGTCAGCTTTCCAGCAGTACAGAGTAACTGATCAAGCATACATCAATATGATCAGCAAAGTGAGTTTTTGCTGAATAGATTTCTGGCGAGAGGTTACCCTCTTTGAACGGAGAGCGGAACAAACAAGGCTAACCCCGAGAGAAACTGCCGCTATTATTATACCCTGGGGTCTTTTCAGACCTTGAGGTATAATAATCAGAGACTCAGGGGAGGTGAAGAAGCATAATAAACAGTGTAACTCACCTCTCCGGGATCCATTGTTACTCCTAGCACAGGCTTCAGGACTTTATGGCAATGTCCCAGACGTGACGTCCCCACGTGACTTCTGGGACATTACTGCTCAGATCTGTTTTCAGGGCATCCTGTCTTGGGCTGGTTAAGAGAAAAAATAAGGAAAAAAATAAACTGGTAAAATTGCCGCCCCTTTGAAAGTGCTGCCTTAGGCGGCTGCGTGACCTCGCCTCAGAGGTGCGGCCCTGGTTGGGGGAAAGCTAGCGCTCACCTGTGTGGAGAGGGAACTTATGGGCTTTAATCCTTGGTGGCCAGCGCACATACAAGTCTATGACAGGGAGAGGCTGTTGCTTGTGTTTCCAGTTAATTTAGGGAACTAACAGCCCATTGGGGTTAGTGTTTACTGGGGAGAGTGCCTTCTATGCCTCCCTGTTGTTCTTAATGGCATATGCTATGGACATGCATTAATCCCCGCGATTATCAGGTTGGGCAATTATATCTCCCAAAGATCTTTGTTTGGCATTAGATTAGGCTTCTAATCTCTATAAATCCCCATTAGATTATTATTGTTTTGGTCCCTGTATGATTACTATACACTATGAGCAGCGGAACCATTAGGGCTAGTTCACACGGGGGCAATGAGGCAGATTTTGACAGCAGATTTCACCTCAAAACCTGCCTCCGTACAATGGTGGTCTATGGAGACTGCTAGCTTTCATTTTTCCGCTAGCAGTTTTCCCTCCCCTCTATTCACTTTAGGGGAGGGGAAAACCGCCTGTCATTTTCTGAAAAAACTGCTCCAGAAAACGCTCCAAAGAACGCCTCAAGGTAAAAAACAACGCTTTCTAATTAGGAAGTGTTTTTTTTCGGGACCAAAATAAGCCAGGCGGTTTTTACGTGTGAACTAGCCCTTAGCATTGGGGATTTAACATTGCTGGGAGTTCTTTTATTTATTTATTGGGAATAAAAAAAAAAAAATTTCAGACGACTTATTGTTTTGTGATTATGGGGCCCAGTTTGTCCAATATTAGTTGATGGCGTCCCTTCATCCAGTGAATGATATATATCTTTATTCAGGTTACTGTTGAACTTAACTATACTGGGGTCTCTTCTCCTCAAAACCCTTAGCAATAACAGGATCCATTCCTATGGGCTAAATGTGTTACCTTTATATATTTACAGGTCAGGCAGCAATTGTCCATAGACTGAGGTCATCCCTAGGACATCGTGGAGAACCTTCTACTGGACATCAAAGAAGCAGGAATCCTATCACTGCGAGGAGAGGGAGACGCGACAGAGCTCCTCCACAGCACAGAGGACTAGAAGAGAGCAGGGAAAGAAGCCGCTCTCCATTAAGACCCGCCCCTGCAGAGCCCTCCAGAATAATAGGAGAGAGTAGCAGTGATAACAACCGTCCAGCAAGTGGATCCACAGCTGACACCACTGAATTTCAACGGCTAAATCCGGTTCCACCCCCTGAGGATCCAATTCCAAGCAGATCTCCTGTATACTCCTACCCTGCAACCCGTGCATTCAGTAGATTCATTCAGCTGCTGGACATGGGTGGGATGACCCCAACGTCACTGGCAATGCCACAGGGGCAACCACTTGAACCACATGCACAATATCTACTTTGGCAGGAGAGACGGCGGCGTCCGCCCAGCAGGAGAACTCTGCAGATTCAGAACTTACCCACTAGAGAGGTAATACCTCAGGAGGAGGCCCAGTCATGTGTAATCTGCATGACTGAATATGAGATCGGAGAGCGAGTCACAGAGCTTCCCTGTACTCATAACTTTCATCAGGGTTGCATCTCGACCTGGCTCCGCTCTCACTCTCAGTGCCCCCTGTGCCGTAACCACTGCTTCCAATGAAGCGCCATGAAGGGCTATGAACAGAGACATCCCAAAATAATGGAAGGTAAGCCATCTATATTTCATCTTTTCCCTCCGCCCTATCAGATGTATGTGACATGTAACATAGAAATAATAACATTTTATCTTTTTCTATCCAGAAAGAATATCCAAGCCTGGAAAAAGAACAGCCTGAACTACAATCCGTTACAGGACACGGCAGCTCCAGACCCGGATGGTGCCATATACTTTATTCCATGGCAAAATCTTCCTAAAAAAAAAAAAAAAAAATGTAAATAAAAAAAAAAAAAAAAAAAAAAAAAAGATTGTGTAAATTGTTTTTCTTTTTTTACTGTATATAATAATATTTTGTGATCTAGGAGCCTATAATGATAAGTAAGACAGAGGTAGCAGTTACACCAAATACACGACCGCACCAACAGAATTACATGGGCCTAAGTGCACAAGGAGGCTCAAGGCCAGCGCCGCACCTCCCATGAGGCGACCTGAAGCGAGCGCTTCAGGCGGCGCTATGCCAGGGCCCCAGGGAGCGCAGTATTTTTGCTTACCTAACCCAGTCCAGGACAAGCTGTCCTAGAATGGCTTAGCACCAAGCGGTGGATTGGGGAGGCCGCTGGAGCAGCGCTGATCCAACGGCCTCCCCTCCCATTCAGGCAGAGAGCAGGTCCTCTCCATGCCTGCTCTCTGCCTGCGAACGCCGCTTCGCCCCGACCCCTCCTCCCGGGGGAGGGGGGCGGCTTTCTGTCGTTCGCCTTGGGCGGCGAAAGGGGCAGGTTCACCCCTGCTCAAGGCCCCTCTGTTATTCTCCAACTCTCTCAAAACATCTGTGAGGGGCCCCTGGATATGATACGGTGGTATAGGTGAACTGTCTGGCGGTATTATATGAGCAGGGAATACAGGGCCGCATTAAATATAGGGCATATAGTGCACTCCTATCTTTTTTTAGTGATTATTATGTAACACGAAACATGGAGATGCCGGGGATTGAACCCGGGGACTCATACATGCAAAGCATGGGCTCTACCACTGAGCCACATCCCCTCATACACAGTGTGAAAACGCTCCTGTTTCTGAGACTACATGCCACCTATATGGCAGTATTACATTGGTATTGTTATTATTATGGGCAGGTATATGGCACTATATGGGCATGGTATATGTTGGTACTATTCTGTCTACATTTCAGGTCTGTTATCAGGGGTTGTAACTAGCAAAGACCGGGCCCCATAGTAAACACTGACTGGGCCCCCACAGCACCTACAGGGTATAGTGCACATAGAACATATAAGGGGCTAAAAAGGGTCTCAGACCCCACAACATTGTATATTCATGATCTTTTCTTAGGACAGAACATCAATATTATAGTCTCTGAAAAAATGACATGAAAGTGTTTTTTTACGTGTACTGCGTGGTAGCACTACTAATGTGTATAGTATGGGAGTATTATCCGTGTGCACTATATGGTGGTATTATTGTATTGCACAGTGTGACAGTATCATTTATATGCACTCTATGTTTTTAGTATTTATTTGTAGGACAGTGTTATTTAGGTGTACTGTATGTGGGCGCTGTATGGCTACATTATATCTAATCACATAATGATATCCAGTAGTATCAGCACAATAGGGCTACACGTAGTATATTGTCTCAGGAATTGGAGGATTTTTAGAGGTTTCCTATAGGGGATGTAGCTCAGTGGTAGAGCACATGCTTTGCATGTATGAGGCCCCGGGTTCAATCCCCGCCATCTCCATGTTTTGTGATAAACAACGACAAAAACATCAAAGATCCAGAAAACTGATAAATGTGCAGGAATTCAGGAAACATCTGCCCGTCTGTATTATAAAGGCTGAATATTATCTGTTCACCATTTTAGAATCCTATGCCGATAGTGACCACTAGGAGGCGGTTTAACTAACACAATTCGTGTATAGAAATACATGGCCAGTGATGTAATAAATAGTGCTCCTTATCTCTATAGCGCCATCCTATGTCATTGTGTCACCGGCAATGTATTCCTGTACATGTATTGTGTGGACTAGTCTGCCCCCTAGTCAGGGCCGGCTCCAGGTTTTTATGGGCCCTTGGGCGACAGAGCCTCAGTGGGCCCCCTTGTAAAGGAGGTGGGGGAGTGGAGACACTGTGCGTTGCAGATGAAGCGAGTGACGTCATGCAGGAGTGTGGCGTCACCAACACCATACCTCCCAATCTTTTAAAGAGCAGAAAGAGGGGCAAAATGTGCGGCGCGCTCTGCGCGCCGCTGCAAATTTAGCTCCACCCACTTTTATGTTGATTCCACCCACTCATTCATTATGTGCTCCCACACAGTATAATCCTCCTACAGTCACCTGTAAATTATATGCCCCCCTCCATCTCTCCCCCAGTTTCATATACACCCTTCCTCTGCCCCCAGTTTCATGTCCCCCCTCCATCTCTGTCCCCAGTTTCATCACGTTCTCCCCCTTCATCTGCCCACAGTTTCATGTCCCCCGTCTCTGCCCCAGTGTCATGCCGTTCCCCCCCCCTCCCCTTCATTTGCCCCTTCAGTTTCATTGGGCCCCCTCCATCTCTGTCCCCAGTTCCATGCCGTTCTCTCCCCACCCCCTCCATCTGCCCCAGTGTCATGCTGTTCTCCCCCCCCCTCCATCTGCCCCAGTGTCATGCTGTTCCCCCCTCCCCTTCATTTGCCCCCCAGTTTCTTTGGGCCCCCTCCATCTCTGTCCCCAGTTTCATGCCGTTCTCTCCCCACTTCCTTCATGTTCTCCAGTGTCATGCCGTTCTCCCCCTCCCTTTGCCCCCCAGTTTCATGGGCCCCCTTCATTATGTTTCACCTTAATATGTAATACAAAACAAACACTTAACTCACCTTCTATCACTCACCTTCCCTCGTTCCCCCGACGCTCCTCTCTCTCTCCCTCCAATCACATACGCGATGCAGGAGCTGTGAGATCAGCTCCTGCTTAGCTCCGGCCCGGCTTGCGTGTGTAGGCGTGATGTGATGACGTCATCGCGCCTACACACGCAAGCCGGGCCGGAGCTTTAAAGCAGGAGCTGATCTCGCAGCTCCTGCATCGCGTATGTATTCAGCTCATCGGCGGACGGACGCCGATGAGCTGAAATTGTGACAGGCAAGTGCCGGGGGGCCCCCAGAGGCTCTGTGGGCCCCGGCACTTGCCCGACTATGCCGTGCGCTGACGCCGGCCCTGCCCCTAGTGTCCATCATTTTCTCTACAGACAAAAGGTTAAGCTCTTTTACATTAAATTCCGTCTTCGTATTATCCCCGATCATATTTCGTGTGACTTCCTGCCTGTATATCAGTTTTACTGACCTTTGATGTTTTGTAGTTCTTTGTCTCAAAAATTGGAGATGCCGGGGATTGAACCCGGGGCCTCATACATGCAAAGCATGCGCTCTACCACTGAGCTACATCCCCTATACCATGTTTCTATTAATGCTCCCAATGCATCTGAGAAAAATAGTCGTGGTACCTATCATTCGCTTACACTTCAGCCCTCCAGGGGGCCCTGTGCGTTGCATATCACATTGCTGTCAACCACGTACTGACACTGTTCAGCCTCAGCTACATGATATGAGATGCATGGGGCCCCCTAGAGGACTGAGATGTAAGCAAAGGTGGCTGTGAGCAGCGGCAGGGACCGGTAACTAAATAGGACCTAATACCTGCTGGGATTATTTCCCCTCAGTACAGGGGCTCAATGGAACGTGTTGTTTCATCTCAGAATTGGGAACATTAATAGAATAGCTATATAGGGGATGTAGCTCAGTGGTAGAGCGCATGCTTTCATGTATGAGGCCCTGGGTTCAATCCCCGGCATCTCCATGTTTTGTGCAGGTTTATCTAAATACAATAAATATGATAAATTTCAGAGCTCGGGTGTCTGGATGATCCTCAAACAACTGGATTCTGTCAAAAAATAAGCTTAACCTTTTCGCTGCCAAAGGTCTCTGGAAATTTTGCATCTCCAGTAACCAGAGCAATTTTCACAGTTTTGACATGTAAATAAAACGCATATTTCTAAATTAAATGTTTGTGAGAGTCCCCCATACCAATATATTTTCTGAAAGCAGGGAGCCAGGGGAATATAGCTTGAACAGTTCTATTGTGGGATGTTACATTATACTTGTATACATTTGAGTTAAAAAATTTTATTATAAAAAAATCCAAAATTCCAAATTTCTGACCTAAACTCTACCACATGCAGGGATATCCTATTAATATTATAAAGGTGAAAGTTTGTGAGTTTGGATGTTTGTGAGTTTGGATGTTTGTTCCTCAATCACAGCCAAATGGCTGAATGGATTTTGGGGTAATTTCACACACACACACACACACACAGACACACACACACACACACACACACACACACACACTGCCCAGAAAAAGGTAATAGGCTACTTTAAATGTGGGTCGCTCACCTGAAATCGCCTCCGTGACCCTCCAAAGGACCCTCCGCCAGCACTGGTCTGTGCACGCTCCTCCCATTGGTGCATGGCAGGCTGTGGGCGAGCTCTGGAGCCAGGGCTGCGGCACCATAGGTTGGGGGCTGAAGGTGGGCAAGATGGCGGCAGCCCACATGGTCCCGGCACCGCAGCTATCCCAGGCAACCTACACACTTCGCGGACAGCTAAGGAGGAGGCTGCTGCACCCGACACACCACATAACAGGTCAGTGCAGCGGGTACAGGGGGTTGGAGAAGGGCTGTCCCGGGGGGGTGTCCCTGGGTCGTTGTCCCCTGGGATCAACCACATTCCCCAGCTTCATGTCCCCCCCCCACATCGGCCCCAGTGTAGGTGGTCTCACCTTGCCACGCTCCCCGTCCGCTCTCTCCACTTGCGCACTGCACATAGGTGTCGGGCGGCTGGCTGCGTATGGCAGGTAGGCTGCAATAGAGGCGCCGGTATTCTGCAATGCACTGTATAATACCGGCGCCTCTATTGCAGTCTATCTGCCTAGGATGTAATCAACTCAAACACAAAAACATTCATGTACCCACTTCAACTTGTAAGGACATATTGGATACGGATCCTTGTAGACCAGGGCTCGGCTCCACAGTGAAGCGAAAGACTGACAAGCCAGGAAAGCAGCGCAAGGCCCCTGCTCTGCCTCATATATGCCACAGGCAACCAGCCGCCCGACAACTATGTGCAGTGAGCGAGCGGAGAGAGCGGCGGGGGAGCGTGGCAAGGTGAGTCCAACTACACTGGGGCCGATGTAGGGGGGGGGAACATAAGCTTGGAGCAGAGATGGGGGGACAAGAAACTGGAGGCAGAGATGGGGGGACAAGAAACTGGGGGCACATGAAGGGGGGGACAAGAAACTGGGGGCAGCTATGGGGGGGACAAGAAACTGGGCGGACAAGAAACTGGGGGCAGATGAAGGGGGGAACAAGATCCTGGGGGCAGAGATGGGGGAACAAGAAACTGGAGGCAGAGATGGGGGGACAAGAAATATAAGCGGTTCAGCGCCACCGCCAACCCGCAGACGAAGTCACGGGTAACTGTTAGTAGGGCATATGGTGCACTCCTACTGGGCCCTATGGTAGCGGGGGCCTCTTGGGACACCAGGACAGTCCCAGTTTGCATCTGCTGTGAGGCAGTTTGCTGAATCCAGGAGGGGGCAGCACTGAGAGCATTTGTTGGGGGAACCTGGCGAGATTTGTCTCATGAGATCTCCCGGTGGTTTCGTCCAGACCGGAAATGTGCAAAACGGAACTGCGGTACATGTCACTGAGCTGTTAGTGTCCTTGTGAACCCAATATAGACTTCTGCACCTTCTATAGGGGATGTAGCTCAGGTAGCACTACTAATGTGTATAGTATGGGAGTATTATCCGTGTGCACTATATGGTGGTATTATTGTTTTGCACAGTGTGACAGTATCATTTATATTCACTCTATGTATTTAGTATTTGTTTGTACGACAGTGTTATTTCGGTGTGCTGTATGTGGGCGCTGTATGGCTACATTATATCTATATAGCGGTATTATTATTATATATTTCCACTTTACTAATCACATAATGATATCCAGGACAGTCCCAGTTTACATCTGCTGTCAGGCCTTAGGAGGCAGATTGCTGAGTCCAGGAGGGGGCAGCACTGAGAGCATTTGTTGGGGGAACCTGGCGAGATTTGTCTCATGAGATCTCCCGGTGGTTTCATCCAGACCGGAAATGTGCAAAACAGAACTGCGGTACATGTCACTGAGCTGTTAGTGTCCTTGTGAACCTGATATGGACAATGTAAACTTCCATACAACCTTGACGCCGGCCTCCGCTCTGCCTCATATATGCCACACGCAGCCAGACGCCCGACAACTATGTGCAGTGAGCGAGCGGAGAGAGCGGCGGGGGAGCGTGGCAAGGTGAGTCCAACTACACTGGGGCCGATGTAGGGGGGGGGGACATGAAGCTGGGAGCAGAGATGGGGGGCAAGAAACTGGGGGGAGATGGGGGGGACAAGAAACTGGGGGAAGAGATGGGGGGACAAGAAACTGGGGCAGAGATGAGGGGACAAGAAACTGGGGGCAGAGATGGGGGACAAGAAACTGGGGGCAGAGATGGGGGGACAAGAAACTGGGGCAGAGATGGAGAGACAAGAAACTGGGGGCAGAGATGGGGGGACAAGAAACTGGGGGCAGAGATGGAGGGACAAGAAACTGGGGGCAGAGATGGAGAGACAAGAAACTGGTGGCAGAGATGGGGGGACAAGAAACTGGGGGCAGAGATGGGGGGACAAGAAACTGGGGGCAAAGATGGAGGGACATGAAACTGGGGGCAGAAATGGGGGGACAAGAAACTGGGGGCAGAGATGGAGGGACAAGAAACTGGGGGCAGAGATGGGGGGACAAGAAACTGGGGGCAGAGATGGAGGGACAAGAAACTGGGGGCAGAGATAGGGGGACAAGAAACTGGGGGCAGAGATGGGACAAGAAACTGGGGGCAGAGATGGAGAGACAAGAAACTGGGGGCAGAGATGGGGGGACAAGAAACTGGGGGCAGAGATGGGGGGACAAGAAACTGGGGGCAGAGATGGGGGGACAAGAAACTGGGGGCAAAGATGGAGAGACAAGAAACTGGGGGCAGAGATGGGGGGGACAAGAAACTGGGGGAAGAGATGGGGGGACAAGAAACTGGGGGCAGAGATGAGGGGACAAGAAACTGGGGGCAGAGATGGAGGACAAGAAACTGGGGGCAGAGATGGGGGGACAAGAAACTGGGGGCAGAGATGGAGGGACAAGAAACTGGGGGCAGAGATGGGGGGGACAAGAAACTGGGGGCAGAGATGGGGGGACAAGAAACTGGGGGCAGATGAAGGGGGGACAAGAAACTGGGGGCATAGATGGAAGACAAGAAACTGGGGCAGAGATGGGAAGACAAGAATCTGGGGGCAGATGAAGGGGGGGACAAGAAACTGGGGGAAGAGATGGGGGACAAGAAACTGGGGCAGAGATGGGAGGACAAGAAACTGGGGGCAGATGAAGGGGGGCACAAGAAACGGGGCAGAGATGGGGGGGACAAAAAACTGGGGGCAGAGATGGGGGGACAAGAAAGTGGGGGCAGATGAAGGGGGGACATGAAACTGGGGGCAGAGATGGGGGGACAAGAAACTGGGGCAGAGATGGAGGGACAAGAAACTGGAGGCAGAGATGGGGAGGACAAGAAACTGGAGGCAGAGATGGGGGGACAAGAAACTGGGGGCAGAGATGGGGGACAAAAAATATAAGCGGTTCAGCGCCACCGCCAACCTGCAGACGAAGTCGCGGGTAACTGCTAGTACTGACATAATTTCTTTATGGCCAGTTTCACCAACGCATGTTAAATTTCCAGTTAGCTAACCGAAGTTAAAACTAACTAACTTCTGTTAGTGTCTAGGAGTTTCACCAAAGTCGTGTACAGGTAATTAACAGCCAGTTAGTTAACTGAATGAGGTTTTTGTAACAAGCGTCGTGATTGGCAGAAGCAGTGGCACATGACACGTTTACAAATCAACTACACATTAGAATACTAAGTCTAAGGTGCCTTTAATTCATCAATACTACATATATGTGACTAAACGTCCTTTAAGACCCTAAAAAACTGCACCTCAAAATCTTGATTTTGGCCTTAAATGTGAAAAAAATAGCAGCATGGATAAAACATGGCATAGACATTACAATCAATGACTAAACCCCATAAACCAATATATTTCCAAACAGCAGACACCCTGACGATCATAAAAATACCATCTAGCTTATTATACTCACAGCCACCTTCATGCAACTTTTTATCAAACATTGATTTTTTGCAAAAATTACACAAAAGTTCAGCTTTGAGACAAAATCTCTGAGACAGTTTGAACTATATATACAGAAAAGTGTCAGAGCTGAGTTCTTTGTGCACTAAGCAATACTAACTTGTAACAGTATATAATTGCTTAAGTTTAAAGAAGAATCCCTTAACTTAAAGACGTTATAGGAAATAGGGGGTTTGGATAATAGAAGGGGAGTGGGGTCGTATATCAGGGACAGGGGTAAGGTGCTTAGAATTTTAAAAAGGGGTATGTACGTGTATAAATGTTATTCTGTTAGTGTAAGTGAATGTGGTGGAAGTGCTTAGTGACACTGGGCTCCTCACTTTACACAGGTAAGGACAGTTTCTATGCAGATAGGAATGATCTGATGACCTGTATGTGGGCGCTGTCGGTGTGCTGTATGTGGGCGCTGTATGGCGACATTATATCCATATAGCGGTATTATTATTATTATATATTTCCACTTTACTAATCACATAATGATATCCAGTAGTATCAGCACAATATGGCTGCATGTAGTATATTGTCTCAGGAATTGGAGTATTTTCAGAGGTTTTATAGAGGTTTCCTATAGGGGATGTAGCTCAGTGGTATAGCGCATGCTTCGCATGTATGAGGCCCTGGGTTCAATCCCCGGCATCTCCATGTTTTGTGATAAACAACTATAAAAACATCAAAGATCCAGAAAACTGATAAATGTGCAGGAATTCAGGAAACATCTGCCCGTCTGTATTATAAAGGCTGAATATCATCTGTTCACCATTTTAGAATCCTAAGTCGATGGTGACCACTAGGGGGCGGTGTACCTAACACAATACATCTATAGAAATACATGGCCAGTGATGTAATAAATCAGGGGTCTCAAACTCGCGCCCCCCCCCCCCCCCGAAAAATTTTGTACGGCCCGCACAAGCCTAGGGACACCGGATCCGAGTTGAATACATTGCGAGATGATTATATCCACTAGCCGCTACGTTCCGGCTAGTGGACATATAGGCGCGATGTGATGACGTCACATCATCACATCGCGCCTACAGGTCTATTAGTGAAACTGCAGAGCGCGGCGGGGGAGCGTTGGATGGTAATTATAAGTGTTTTTTTGTGTGTTAAAGAGGACCTTTCACCATTTTGCCCACAGGCAGTTCTATATACTGCCGGAAAGCTGACAGGTGTCATTATTGGCTCTTTATTCTTCCCTGCTTCAGCCCTCCAGGGGGCCCCGTCTGTCCCACATGATGTCATCGCTGATGGTATTCACTGAGGGGATACACGGTGAGTTTCTTGGAGTTATTTATTTTGTTTCTCCATTCTTCAATGTACCGCTCTCTGTTTGCCTCTGTGGTCGCCTTTATTTCGGCCTTGGTTATCATCTGTTGGTGTTTTTGGTTTGGTGGTTGGCTGTTGTTTGGTTGGTGAGTGTCTGGTTTGCTCAGGTGGCTTAGCCATGCTTGGTGGTGGTAGGAGTCGGGCTTGCTCCCCTGGATGTGTGCCTGGAAAGCTAGCGCCCTCTTCTGTATGGTGAGCCATAGGGGGAGTCTGCCTAGCTCAGCCCTGCAGGCCATGTTGGTGGTGTTGCGATGGACATGGAGCAGGTATTTGCAGAACTCCAGGTGGAAGGTCTCTGTTGGGCTGGAATCCCACTTTGACTGGTCTGGGTAGGTGGCTGGGCCCCAAACCTCGCTGCCATAGAGAAGGATCGGGGAGATGACTGCGTCAAATATCTTCAGCCAGACCCTCACCGGTGGTTTGAGGTGGTACAGCTGTCTTCTGATGGCGTAGAACAGGGGTAGGGAACCTTTGGCTCTCCAGCTGCTGTGAAACTACAACTCCCAGCATGCTCCATTCACTTCCATGGGAGTTCCCAGAACAGCAGAGCCAGTATGCATGCTGGGAGTTGTAGTTTTGCAACAGCTGGAGAGCTGTACGTTCCCTACCCCTGGCGTAGAAGGTTCTGCAGGCTTTTGCTTTCAGGGTTTCTATTGCTGCTTTGAAGCTTCCTGATTGGCTGAGCTCCAGCCCCATGTAGGTCTAGCTGTAGGTTTTCTCCAGTGTGGAGCCATTCAGTGTGAATTGTGGGGTGGAGACTTTATTGTGGCCCTTCTTCTGAAATACCATGACTTTGGTCTTCTTCTGGTTGATGGGTAGAGCCCATGTTTTGTAGTTGTTTGTCTCAAAAGATGGAGATGCTGGGGATTGAACCCGGGGCCTCATACATGCAATGCATGCGCTTTAGCACTGAGCTACATCCCCTATAGAACATTCCAAATAATGCTCCCAATTCATCTGAGAAAAATAGTTGTGCTATCTATCATTCGCTTACACTTCAGCCCTCCAGGGGGCCCTGTGCATTGCATACCACGTTGCGATCAACAACGTCCTGACACTATTCAGCCTCAGCTACATGATATGAGACGCATGGGGCCCCCTAGAGGACTGAGATGTAAGCAAAGGTGGCTGTGGGCAGCGGCAGGGACCGGTAACTATATAGGGCCTAATACCTGCTGGGATTATTTCCCCTCAGTACAGGGGCTCAATGGAACGTGTTGTTTCATCTCTGGGTTTGTAGCTTCTTAGATCAGCTACAAAGATGCTACAACCCCAGAGAACTTTCCTGTGAACTGATATATATGGTTTTTTACTGTTTATTTACATTGTGTTCTGTTCTCCATCTATTTTGCATCTAACAATCCATTTCTCTGTGTATATATATGCCTACCTTCAGAAATTGTGTTATACCATCCTGATGAAGAGACCTCTATAGTCTCGAAAGCTCGAAATATGTCATCAAAAAACAGGGGCGGATCCAGGGCCGGGCGAGCCGGGCAACCGCCTGGGGCCCCGCGGCGCGGCCGGGACCTAACAAAATGGTCCCGGTCGGCATGTCCCGACTCCAACTGAGCTCAGCGTTAAAGCAGGAGCTGAGCTCACAGCTCCTGCTTTAAACGCCTATGTATTTCAGCTCATCGGCGGTAGGACGCCGATGAGCTGAATGCATAGGCGTTTAAAGCCGGAGCTGTCACAGCTCAGCTCCTGCTTTAACGCTGAGCTCCGGCATTTGTAGCCGCGATGTGATGACGTCATCACATCGCGGCTACAATATGTGTATGAGGGAGAGAGCTGCAAGGGAACGAGGAATGGTGAGTGTGTGTGTGTGTGTGAGAGAACGTGAGAACGGCATGACACTGGGGCAGATGGAGGGGGAGAAAGGCATGACACTAGGGCACATGAAGGGGGGAGAATGGCATGGCACTGGGGCAGATGAAGGGGGGAAGAACAGCATGACACTGGGGCAGATGGAGGGGGGAGAATGGCATGACACTGGGACAGATGGAGGGGGGAGAATGGCATGGAACTGGGGCAGATGAAGGGGGGAAGAACAGAATGACACTGGGGCAGATGGAGGGGGGAGAATGGCATGGCACTGGGGCAGATGAAGGGGGGAAGAACAGCATGACACTGGGGCAGATGGAGGGGGGAGAATGGCATGACACTGGGGCAGATGGAGGGGGAGAATGGCATGACACTGGGGCAGATGGAGAGGGGAGAATGGCATGACACTGGGGCAGATGAAGGGGGAAGAACAGAATGACAATAGGGCAGATGGAGGGGGAAGAACAGCATGACACTGGGGCAGATGGAGGGGGGAGAAAGGCATGACACTGGGGCAGATAGAGGGGGAGAGAACAGCATGACACTGGGGCAGATGGAGGGGGGAGAACGGCATGACACTGGGGCAGATGGAGGGGGGAGAATGGCATGACACTGGGGCAGATGGAGGGGGGAGAACAGCATGATACTGGGGCAGATGAAGGGGGGGAGAACAGCATGACACTGGGGCAGATGGAGGGGGAGAACGGCATGACACTAGGGCAGATGAAGGGGGGGAATGGCATGACATTGGGGCAGATGAAGGGGGGAGAACGGCATGACACTGGGGTAGAGACGGGGGGAAATGAAACTGTGGACAGATAAAGGGGGAGAATGGCATGAAACTGGGGACAGAGATAGAGGGGGGGGGTGACATGAAACTAGGGGTAGATGAAGGGTGTATATGAAAATGGGGGGAGATATAATTTACGGGTGACTGTAGGAGGATTATACTGTGTGGAATCACATGAAAATAGAATGAGAATGGGTGGAGTCAACATAAAAGTGGGCAGGGCCAAATTTACCACACGTTTTGTTCCCTCTTTCTAGTCTTCAACAGTTGGGAAGTACAGGTTAGAAGTGCGAGACCCCCAGTAAGTAGGGCCCCGACAAAGTCAATTGCCCAGGGCCCCGCAAACCCTGGATCCGCCACTGTCAAAAAGCTTTTTAAGTTAGCCATTAAAAAAGGTATCTACTGAGGACTTCTCTCAAAAAATTTATTTCATAATTTCTTTAGTATACTAAATTCTAAGGTGCCTTTAATTCATCAATACTACATATATGTGACTAAACTCCCTTTAAGACCCAAAAAAAGTGCACCTCAAAATCTTGATTTTGGCCTTAAATGTGAAAAAAATAGTAGCATGACTAAAACATGCCATAGACATTACAATCAATGACTAAACCCCATAAACCAATATATTTCCAAACAGCAGACACCCTGGTGATGATAAAAAAAAATACCATCTAGCTTATTATATTCACAGCCACCTTCATGCAACTTTTTATCAAACATTGATTTTTTGCAAAAATTACACAAAAGTTCAGCTTTGAGATAAAATCTCTGAGACAGTTTGAACTATATATACAGAAAAGTGTCAGAGCTGAGTTCTTTGTGCACTAAGCAATACTAACTTGTAACAGTCTATAATTGCTTAAGTTTAAAGAAGAATCCCTTAACTTAAAGACGTTATAGGAAATAGGGGGTTTGGATAATAGAAGGGGAGTGGGGTCGTATATCAGGGACAGGGGTAAGGTGCTTAGAATTTTAAAAAGGGGTATGTACGTGTATAAATGTTATTCTGTTAGTGTAAGTGAATGTGGTGGAAGTGCTTAGTGACACTGGGCTCCTCACTTTACACAGGTAAGGACAGTTTTTATGCAGATAGGAACGATCTGATGACCTGTATGTGGGCGCTGTATGGCGACATTTTATCTATATAGCGGTATTATTATTATATATTTCCACTTTACTAATCACATAATGATATCCAGTAGTATCAGCACAATATGGCTGCATGTAGTATATTGTCTCAGGAATTGGAGTATTTTCAGAGGTTTCCTATAGGAGATGTAGCTCAGTGGTAGAGCGCATGCTTCGCATGTATGAGGCCCCGGGTTCAATCCCCGGCATCTCCATGTCTTGTACAGGTTTATCTAAGTACAATAAAGATGACAAATTTCAGATCTCGGACGTCTGGATGTTCCTCAAATGACTGGATTTTGTCAAAAAATAAGCTTAAAAATAAAAAGATTGTATCGTTCACATCATATAATGTGGAAACATAAGCGCGTGGTGGACAGTAGGGGGCAGTCAACTCAAATACAAAAACATCCATGTACGTACTTCAACTTGTAAGGACATATTGGATACGGATCCTTGTAGACCAGGGCTTGGCTCCACAATGACAGGAGGTGCAAGATGTTGGGCACATGATAATTTATACTGGATTTCTGGCATACCATGTTGGTGGTAGGATGTGAAGTCACCAGATGCTGCAGGATCACCGGCAATGTATTCCTGTACATGTATTGTGTGGACTAGTCTGCCCTCTAGCGTCTATCATTTTCTCTACAGACAAAAGGTTAAGCTCTTTTACATTAAATTCCGTCTTCGTATTATCCCCGAACATATTTCCTGTGACTTCCTGCCTGTATATCAGTTTTACTGACCTTTGATGTTTTGTAGTTCTTTGTCTCAAAAGATGGAGATGCCGGGGATTGAACCCGGGGCCTCATACATGCAAAGCATGCGCTCTACCACTGAGCTACATCCCCTACACAATGCTCCTACTTATGCTTCCAATGCATCCGAGAAAAATAGTCATGCTTACACTTCAGCCCTCCAGGGGGCCCTGTGCGTTGCATACCACATTGCTATTAACAACATCCTGACACTGTTCAGCCTCAGCTACATGATATGAGACGCATGGGGCCCTCTAGAGGACTGAAATGTAAGCAAAGGTGGCTGTGGGCAGCGGCAGGGATCGGTAACTATATAGGGCCTAATACCTGCTGGGGTTATTTCCCCTCAGTACAGGGGCGCAATGGAACGTGTTGTTTCATCTCAGAATTGGGAACGTTAGTGGAATAGTTATAGGAATTGTTATATAGGGGATGTAGCTCAGTGGTAGAGCGCATGCTTTGCATGTATGAGGCCCCGGGTTCGATCCCCGGCATCTCCATGCTTTGTACAGGTTTATCTAAATACAATAAAGATGCCAAATTTCAGAGCTCAGGTGTCTGGATGATCCTCAAACAACTGGATTTAGTCAAAAAATAAGCTTAAAAATAAAAAAGATTGTATCGTTCACCATCATATAATGTGGAAACATAAGCGCATGGTGGACAGTAGGGGGCAGTCAACTCAAACACAAAAACATCCATGTACGCACTTCAAATTGTTGAAACACAAAAGTGGGGTTTTTTACGTGTACTGCGTGGTAGCACTACTAATGTGTATAGTATATATAGTATTATCCGTGTGCACTATATGGTGGTATTATTGTTTTGCACAGTCTGGCAGTATCATTTATATGCACTCTATGTTTTTAGTATTTATTTGTAGGACAGTGTTATTTAGGTGTACTGTATGTGGGCGCTGTATGGCGACATTTTATCTATATAGCGGTATTATTATTATATATTTCCACTTTACTAATCACATAATGATATCCAGTAGTATCAGCACAATAGGGCTACACGTAGTATATTGTCTCAGGAATTGGAGTATTTGTAGTGGTTTTCTGTAGGGGATGTAGCTCAGTGGTAGAGCGCATGCTTCGCATGTATGAGGCCCTGGGTTCAATCCCCGGCATCTCCATGTTATGTGACAAACAACTACAAAAACATCAAAGATCCAGAAAACTGATAAATGTGCAGGAATTCAGGAAACATCTGCCCGTCTGTATTATAAAGGCTGAATATTATCTGTTCACCATTTTAGAATCCTATGTCGATAGTGACCACTAGGGGGCGGTGTAGCTAACACAATACATGTATAGAAACACATGGCCAGTGATGTAATAAATAGTCCTCCTTATTTCTATAGCGCCATCCTATGTCATTGTGTCACCGGCAATGTATTCCTGTACATGTATTGTGTGGACTAGACTGCCCCCTAGTGTCCATCATTTTCTCTACAGACAAAAGGTTAAGCTCTTTTACATTAAATTCCGTCTTTGTATTATCCCCCAACATATTTCGTGTGACTTCCTGCCTGTATATCAGTTTTACTGACCTTTGATGTTTTGTAGTTGTTTTTCTCAAAAATTGGAGATGCCGGGGATTGAACCCGGGGCCTCATACATGCAAAGCATGCGCTCTACCACTGAGCTACATCCCCTATAGGCTATCCATACTAATGCCCCCAACACATCTGAGAAAAATAGTCTTGATAGCTATCATTCGCTTACACTTCAGCCCTCCAGGGGGCCCTGTACGATGCGGATCACGTTGCTGTCAACAACATCCTGACACTGTTCAGCCTCAGCTACATGATATGAGACGTATGGGGCCCCCTAGAGGACTGAAATGTAAGCAAAGGTGGCTGGGGGCAGCGGCAGGGATCGGTAACTATATAGGGCCTAATACCTGCTGGGCTTATTTCCCCTCAGTACAGGGGCTCAATGGAACGTGTTGTTTCATCTCAGAATTGAGAACATTAATGTAATTCTTATATAGGGGATGTAGCTCAGTGGTAGAGCGCATGCTTTGCATGTATGAGGCCCCGGGTTCAATCCCCGGCATCTCCATGTTTTGTACAGGTTTATCTAAATACAATAAAGATGCTAAATTTCAGAGCTCAGGTGTCTGGATGTTCCTCAAACAACTGGATTCTGTCAAAAATAAGCTTAAAAATAAAAAGATCGTATCGTTCACCATCATATAATGTGGAAACATAAGCGCATGGCGGACAGTAGGGGGCAGTCAACTCAAACACAAAAACATCCATGTATGCACTTCATCTTTTAAGGACATATTGGATATGGATCCTTGTAGACCAGGGCTCAGCTCCACAGTGACAGGAGGAGCAAGATGTTGGGCACATGACAATTTATACTGGATTTCCTTGTTACTAGAGATGAGCGAACAGTGTTCTATCGAACACATGTTCGATCGGATATCAGGCTGTTCGATGTGTTCGATTCGAATCGAACATCACGTGGCAAACTCCAAAAAAATTTGATTCCCCTCCCACCTTCCCTGGCGCTTTTTTTGCACCAATAACAACGCAAGGGAGGTGGGACAGGAACTACGACACCGGAGACATCGAAAAAAATCGGAAAAAGTCATTGGCTGCCGAAATCAGGTGACCTCCATTTTAGACGAATAGTGGATTTCAAATACGGGTCATATGAGAATGTGAACTTTGTGACTGAGACAGGGATAGCTGTACAGGCAGGGATAGCTAGGGATAACCTTTATTTAGGTAGGAATGTTATTAAAAATAACTTTTTGGGGCTCTATCGGGTGTGTAATTGTGATTTTTGTGACATAAACATTTTCCCATAGGTATGTATTGGCCAGCGCTGATTGGCCAGAGTACAGAATTCGACCAATCAGGGCTGGCTCTGCTGGAGGAGGCGGAGTCTAAGATCGCTCCACACCAGTCTCCATTCAGGTCCGACCTTAGACTCTGCCTCCTCCGGCAGAGCCAGCGCTGATTGGCCGAAGGCTGGTCAATGCATTCCTATTGGTAGCAGTGCTGAGCCAGTTCTGCTCAACTACATCGTGTGCCGGTCAGCCCCTCTGATATAGCAGAGCCGAGTGTGTACACTCAGCTCTGCTACATCAGATGTAGCAGAGCCGAGTGTGCCGGTCAGCCCATCTGATATAGGAATGCATCTGATATAGGAGTGCACACTCGGCTCTGCTATATCAGATGGGCTGACCGGCACACGGTGTAGTTGAGCAGAACTGGCTCAGCACTGCTACCAATAGGAATGCATTGGCCAGCCTTCGGCCAATCAGCGCTGGCTCTGCCGGAGGAGGCGGAGTCTAAGGTTGGACCTGAATGGAGACTGGTGTGCAGCGATCTTAGACTCCGCCTCCTCCAGCAGAGCCAGCGCTGATTGGTCGAATTCCGTACTCTGGCCAATCAGTGCTGGCCAATGCATTCCTATGGGGAAAAGTTAGCTTGCGAAAATCGAAAGCTGACAGGGATTTCCATGAAATAAAGTGACTTTTATGCCCCCAGACATGCTTCCCCTGCTGTCCCAGTGTCATTCCAGGGTGTTGGTATCATTTCCTGGGGTGTCATAGTGGACTTGGTGACCCTCCAGACACGGATTTGGGTTTCCCCCTTAACGAGTATATGTTCCCCATAGACTATAATGGGGTTCGAAACCCACTCGAACAGTGAGCGGCTGTTCGAATCGAATTTCGAACCTTGAACATTTTAGTGTTCGCTCATCTCTACTTGTTACGTCTCCTCCTGTAACTTTCGGCTCTTTTATTCTATTATATTGGCGGTATTATTTTATAGATGTCACACTCAGTATCCGTCTTCAGATATATCTACATACACAGATCCAAGATCTACAAATACAAAAAAAATTCTGTCTACATTTCAGGTTTATTATTAGCGGTTGCTGATTAGCAACGATTAGCAAAGAACGGGCTCCATAGCAAAAATTGCCTGGGCCCCAACAGCACCTATGGGGTATAGTGCCCGTCTCGTGACTCCCACACAGTATAACTCTCCCTTTAATATCCCCACACACTATAACGCCCCATTTACTGGCCCCCAAGTGGTATATTGCCTTGTTATTGGACAATTTTCTACCTCCTTTACTGCCCTCCACATAGTAAATGCCTCAGTTACTGACCCCCCCACACAGTATATGCCCCCATGTACAGGTGCCCTGAAAGTAAAGGCCACCCATAGTGACTTTTGGCCACTACCTCCTGGAATACTCCAGCAGGTAACGGCCGTCAATCTATTTCCTTCCCCATCACCAATACCACAGTCTCTGCCCCCATTAGTGAATAGCATCAGCGACGACATCATGTGGGACAGAGGAGGCCCCCTGGAGGGCTGAAGTGGAAGTGGAGACGGTGGTGGCTGTGGATACGGCGGGGATCAGTAAGTAAATAGTGGCAGTTACCCACTAGAGCAGGGATCGGCAACCCCTGGCACACGAGGCATATTTTGTCGGCACGCCAGCCAGCCCACAACCTTCATGCACTAATTTAAGAGAGAGCGTCCCTTCAGTACTCTGCTAGAGCTGAGGTGTAGGACACGCCCCCTTCTCTCCCTGCCACCAATCAGAGGTGAGCCTCTCACTGTACAGGATAAGGGCTCCCTGGACCTGCTGCTACACGTGAGGAGGAGCTCCTGCCGTCTGCAGCCCTGAGGAGGAGAGGAAGCTCCGGGGAGCAAAGTGAAAGCAAACACAACACCAGGTACGTGTGTTACTAACTATTCTTATTAATGTCAGGCATTTGGGGTTATTACTTTAGTTTTAGTAACTCCATGTGGCTCACATTAATAGCAGTTAACCCCATCATGTCCCTCACATTAACCCCTATGTGGCTCACATAAGGGTTACTGATGTGTGAGACATATGGAGGTACTAATAAGGGACCTATATAATGAAGATGTTCACTTATTACCTCCATGTCTCTCACATATCAGTGTCCCTTATGTAAAGCACACAGGGGTTAATGTGCGGAACATGATGGGGTTAACTGCTATTAATATGAGGCACATTGAGTTACTAAGCTGTAATGTACATGACTGGACTTTTTATCCACAACTTTGGATAAGAGTACAGACTTATACATTTCAATTGACCCATATACACAGCCACCTACACATTTGTCTCTGACACATTGGGGACTTCACGCTGATCCACCCTTTTGGCCTGCACCATCATGCGCTTCTTCCCAGCCACTCCCCATCTCCCAGGCGTTTCATTGCAGGCAGAAGTACAGCGCAAGCCACCCACATGCCCAAGGCTTTAATTGCATCATCGAAAAACTGCTGGCCCTGGAGATGTTGACGTTTATGCTTCTGCATACACAGGCCTTCCGTCACCAGATGGCAGCTGGGGCACCTCCCTATGCTGGGCCTAGCCGTTACCACTTCTCTTGGATTGCTGTCCCTGCCTTGCGCCTGCACGTGTCCCATTACATCAGTCGGGCCCAGAGCTCCGCGCTTTGCTGCAAGGTCCACTTGACCACCGACGCATGGACAAGCGCCTGTGGTCAGGGATGCTGCTTATCTTTAATGACAGGCAGGATGAATGTAGGGGAGTCTGGGCCGGGTGTGCAAACTGGGGTGGCCTATCTCCTCTCCCAGCCCAAAATTCATACCACGGGTTATCTGAAAGCCTACTGCGCTGCAACCTCCACCCCAGCTACAAACTGGAAACGCTGTAACACTGGCGTGGGGAGATGTCAGCAGGACGTGCTGAAGCTCATCAGCTTGGGGGACAGACAGCACACTGCCTCCGAGGTCAGGGATGCCATCCTGGCTGAGATGGCAATGTGTTTTTCCCTGCTGCACCTGGGGCCAGGCATTTTTGCATATGTGATAATGGCCGGAACCTTGTAGCAGATCTGGAGCTTGCCAGACTCAAACACGGTCCACACATGGCCCACATTTTCAACTTGTTGGTGCAAAGGTTCTTTGAAACCTACACCATTGTGCCTGATATACTGGTCAAAGTGCGGCCATTTTCGTAAGTGAGAAGTAGCCTCTACTAGGCAGAAAACATTCATAGCGCACTCCTGACATCTTCGCACCGTTGGCTGGTGGAGGAAGATGAGGGGGATGAAGTGGCATTTCATGTCACTGTCCCACACGAGGCTTGAGAGTGCATTTTAGTGCATCCCATTGCTTCAGCATGGATGGTGTGAAGGGGAGTGAAAAATGGAGGAAATGGAGAGTGACCCTTACAGTTGGGGGTAGCAAAGTCATGCCAAGTAACACACTGGCACACATGGCTGACTTCATGTTGGGTTGCTTTTCAAGAGACAAAGGCATAGTTCACATCATGGAGAGCAAACAATATTGGATTGAAAAAAAAAATTGGATTGAGCTGATACAGCCTGACTGAATTGCTGTGTATCACACTTAGCTTTTGGGGGTAGACCCTTAAAAATTGGATTGAGCTGATATAGCGTGACTGAATTTCTGGGTCTCCCACCTAGGTTTTGGGGGTACACACCCTGAATATCTGGATTGAGCGTACATAGCCTGAACTAATTGCTCTGTATCCTTGTTTTGGGGTTACACAGCCTGAAAAGCTGCTTAGCACGTATGTAGCAAGAAGTAACTGCTGTGGATTGCTGCTATGTTTCAGGCCCCCCAAAATTCAAGGCTTTTTCCAGCTTTATGAACTTGTAATTTCTGTGGATTGCTGCTATTTTTCAGCCCCCCCCCCAAAAAAAAAAATAAAAAAAATAAATAAAAATAAATTCAGGGCTTTTTTCATCTCTATATGAATTAGTCACTGCTATGGATTCCGGCTATTCTGTGTGCGGACAGCTAAAAATGAAAGCTGTTTCTCCGCTATATATGAAGTTGTATCTGTTGTGTGTCCCTGTTTTCCACCGTCCGGGGAAAGCTGGACTGATGTCCCTACAGTGTATAGCTCTGAGAAGAGCTGGTGGCTTTCTTCATTACTTCTTACCTGCCTATATGAAGCTAATTTCTATCTAGCCCTCAGCAGATATGTTTCTCTCCATATGTCTGACGGCAAAAATGTCGAATAGGGCAGCGGCCGTTCTTATGAATGGGAGGGCACATGTTTTCGGCAGACAATGGTTTTTTTCTATTTTTTTCACTGCCTCCATTGTCGTAATTTCTGTCCCACCTCCCCTGCACAGTTATTGGTGCAAAAAACACACCAGGGAAAGTGGGAGGGGATACGAATTTTTACTGTGTATGCGGCCTGGTATTCGATTGTGAACGAATACATCGAACGCCATGATATTCGATTGAATACTTATTCGATCGAACGCCGTTTGCTCATCTCTAATCTTCAGGAAAAGTTTCGAAGCTTACCAACAGTGACTATTTGCATGAAAGAACTCATAACGTTCATAGATAACTGATTACAGCATAAACAGATTCAACAGTCGCTTAAAGCATTTAGAATAATCGATCCGCCATTGCAAACTCACCTTGATTCAGCATCGCAGGAAATTACAGAAGTTGGTGTACGGTTCTTTTGCAAAGTTCTAAAGAGTTTTCAAACGATGAAGCCAAATTTGCAAATTTTGTAGAATTCCGTAATCGAAACATGCAATGGCGATCACTCAAAAGCTTACGACAGTTCTGTTAACTTGTGTAACTGCAGTTTCCGGCTACAATATTGTGTTCCATGCAGACACATGCTTTTAACCGGTTAAGGACCGGGCCCAAAAGTATGTTAAAGACCAGGCCTTTTTTTTCAAAACTGACATGTATCACTTTAAATGGCAATAACTTTGAGACGCTTTAACTTACACAAGTGATTTTGAGATTGTTTTTTTCGTAACACATTATACTTCATGTTAGTTGTAAACACTAATCAATATTTTTGTATTTATTTATAAAAAAAACTAGGAAATTTGATGGAAATTTGAAAAAAATTGCAATTTTCAAAATGTGAAATTTTCTACTTTTCAGGCAGATAGTTATACCATCCAAATACATGAATAAATATTATCTCCCATATCTCTGGTTTATATCGGCATCATCTTTTGATTGTCTTTTAATTTATTTTGGACGTCACAAGGCTTCCAAGTGTAACAGCGATTTTCCAGATTTACAAGAAAATTCTCCAAACCAATTTTTTAGGGACCACTTCAGTTCTGAAAGTAATTATAAAGGCCTGTATAATAGAAACCCCCATAAATCACCCCATTTTCAAAACTGCACCCCTCAAATTATTCAAAACAGCATTTGGGATGTTTTTTTAACTCTTTAAGCATTTCATAAGAATAGAAATAATATGGCAGTGAAATTTAGACATTTCATTTTTTTTCATTAATACATTCATTTAGACCTAAAATTAACACATTCAAAAAGGGTTAAAGGAGAAAATGCATCTGACAGTTTATTGTGCAATTTCTCCCGTACACAGAAATACCCCACATGTGGGTGTAAACTGATTTTTGGGCACACGGCAGTGCATGGAAGGGAAGAAGCGACACTGGGTGTTTAAACAGCAGATTTTGCTGGAATAATTTTCAGGCACCATGCCTCATTTGCAGAGACCCTAGAATACCAAAACAATGGAAACCCCCAAAAGTGACCCCATTTTAGAATCCACACCCCTCACAGAATTCATCAAGGGGTATAGTCAGCATTTTCACCCTACAGTTGTTTCACAGATTTTACTACCATTGGGATGTGTAAATGAAACATTACTAAAATGTCACTTTATCTCCAAAGTTTTCATTTTCACAAGGGGTTAAAGGAGTAAAAGCCCCCCACAGTTTGTTAAACAATTTCTCCTGAACACGGAAATACCCCATATGTGGCCATAGTATGCTGTATGGGTACATGGCAGGACTCAGAATGGAAGGAGCGCTATTTGGCTTTTGGATGGCAGATTTTGCTGGAATTATTTTTAGGTGCCATGTCGCATTAGCAGAGCCCCTAGAGAACCAATACAGTGGAAACCCCCTAAAAGTGACCCCATTTGGGAAACTACACCCCCCACAGAACATATCAAAGGGTAGAGTGAGCATTTTGACCCTACAGCTGTTTCACAGATTTTATTAACATTGGGCCATGAAAATGAAAAATTACTTTTTTTCCAATAAACTGTCAATTTAGCCCCAAATTTTTAATTTTCACAAGAGGATAAAGGAGAAAAAGCTCCCTAAAGTTCGTTACACAATTTCTCCTGAACACGGCAATACCCCATATGTGGCCATAATCTGCTGTATGGGAACATGGCGGGGCTCAGAATGGAAAGAGGGCTATTTGGCTTTTGAAGGGCAGATTTTGCTGGAATAGTTTTCAGGTCCCATGTCGCATTTGTAGAGCCCCTAAAGTACCAATACAGTGGAAACCCCCTAAAAGTGACCCCATTTTGGAAACTACACCCCTCATAGAATTTATCTAGGGGTAGAGTGAGTATTTTGGCCTCACAGGTGTTTCACAGATTTTATTAACATTGGGACATGAAAATGAAAAATTACTTTTTTTTCCCAATAAATCGTCCATTTAGCGCCATAGTTTTAATTTTGCAAGTAGTTTAAGAATTAAAAGCCTTCCACAGTTTGTTACACAATTTTTTCTGAACACGGCAATACCCCATATGTGGCCATAATCTGCTGTATGGGTACATGGTGGGGCTCAGAATGGAAAGAGCGCTATTTGGATTTTGGAGGGCAGATTTTGCTGGAATAGTTTTCTGGTGCCATATCGCATTTGCTGAGCCCCTAAAGTACCAATACAATGGAAACCCCTCAAAAGTGACCCCATTTTAGAAACTACACCTGTCAAGGAATGTATCAAGGGGTATTATCATTTTGAGCCTAAAATGCTTCCCAAAAATTAATGTACAAAATGAAAATTGAAATTTTTTAAAATATGCCATTTCAGTGCCCAACACGTTGCACCCACTTTGTGTTGTCAGAGACCTGCACTCCTAAAACTATTAAGGGGCCATCCCGGGGGTTAAAAAATTATATATGTGGGTGTAAACTGCTGCTTGGGCACACAGTAGGGCTCAGAAGGGAACGACCACTGTGTGTTTTAGCTTTTGGGGTACATATTTAGAGGGACCCTCTGGGCACCATGTTGTTTTTGCAGAGCCCTGGAGGTGCCAGTAAACTGGAATTCACCAAGAAGTGACCCCATTTTGTAGGGGCAATTTTAGGGTCTCTGCAAATGTGACATGGTGTCCAAAAACGAAGAATCTAAATCTGCACTCCAAAAGCACATAGCGTTCCTTCACATCTGCACCCTGCTGGGTACCCAAATAGCGGTGTATGCCGACATGTATGACACTGGTGTACCCCGGATAACGGACTTAATGCCATATGTGGGTAGAAATGGCTGTTTGGGCACAGCCGGACACAGAAGGGAAGGAGCGCTATTTTGGTTTTTGGAGCACAGTTTGGTTTTTGGACATCATGCCACTTTTGCAAAGCCCCTGAATTGTCAATAAAGTGGAATCCGCAGACATGTCACCCTATTTTGGACACTACCCCACTGATGGGATCTATCAAGTGGCGTAGCGAGAATTTTTAACCCTTGAGTGTTGCATTTATTTAGTTTCCAGAAATGAAATCGCAACTGATAGAGAAGTTAAAAATGAAATTTTTCCAGAGATTCGCCATTTTAGTGCCCGATATGTTGTGCCCAACTTATGTCAGCAGAGATACACACTCCAAAAACTGGTAAGCGGGTATCCCGGGCACAACAGCTTTTAGAGCGTTCATCTCTGATACAAGGCGGGCACAACATGTTAGGCACTGAAATGACAGATTCCTGGAAAAATTGTTATTTTCACCTCTCACCTCGCTTCATATTCATTTATGGATAATAAGTTATAGCAACACTTGGGGGTTAAAAATGCTCTCTGTACCCCTGGATAAATCCTTCAGGGGTGTAGTTTCCAAAATAAGGTCACATATCAGGGGATTCCACTTTACTGGTGTTTCAGCTCTGCAAAAGTGTCATGGCATCCAAAAACCAAACCGTCTGCGCTCCAAAAACCCAATAACCCTTCTTCCCTTCTGTGTCCAGCTGTGCCCTAATATCAGTTTATACCCACAAATGACATTACATACGTTATCCGGGGTACAGCAGTGTCATACATGTGTCATACATGTGGCATACACTGCAGTTTGGGCGCACAGCAGGGCGCAGAAGGGAAGGAGCGCGATGCGGCTTTTGCAGCACAGATTCAGATGTTTGGTATCTGAACGCCATGTCATGTTTGTAGAGCCTGTAAGGTACCAGAAAAGTGGATTCCCCAAAGGAGTGACCTAATTTTGAAAACTGCACCCCTCAAAGAATTTCTCAGGGGGTGTAGTGAGTATTAGTATCCCGGACGTGACTGCACAGCGGATGGCGAAGAGGGAATATATAAGAGGTGCGGAGGACATTGCAGACACCAAATTCCCTAATATGTCCCAGTAGCTCCTATGATTGGGGGAGTTGCTCTGGGGGTCACTTTGGGGGTCACTTCTGGTGTCTTTTCCCTCATAAGCTGTAAATCTGGGGTGTCCCCTGATATTCGCTCGCACAGCTTATATATTCCCTACCTGCCGCAGCCAGTCGTGTTCTAATGATTTGGCGATTTTTGCGGGTTTTTGTCTTCACATTATTAGATGCTATATTTTCTTTATTTTTCTGGTGACACGGCCATATAAGGGCTTGTTGTTTGTGGGATGAGATGCATTTTGTAATGACACCATCTTTGGGTGCCTACAACTTACTGAATACATTTTATTAACTCTTTCTTGCTGGATTAAAAAAAAAAAAAAAAAAATCAATCCTGGCATTGAGTTTCACATTTTAAATTTTGCGTCATGCAGCGTACAGTATAAGCGACATGTGACCTTTATTCTGCGGGTCGGTACGTTTACGGCGATACCTCATTTATGTTATTTTTTTATGCGATACTAATTCTGTAGAATAAAAACACATTTGGGGACATAAATCAATGTTTTTTGCATCGCCATCTTCTGAGAGGCGTAACATTTTTATTTTTCAATTGACAGTGCTGGTTGAGGGCTTATTTTTTGCGGGACAATGTGCGCTTTTTATTGGCACTGTTGTGGGGTGCCTATGACTTTTTGATCACTTTTTATAGCATATTTTGTAGGATGAGATGGCAAGAAATCATTACTTCCGGAAAGTTTTTTCCATGTTTTTTTTCCCGACGTTCATTGTGTACATTAAATATTATTTCAGTTTTATTGTACAGGTTGTTACGCACGCGGCGATACCAAATATGCTTTGCTTTTTTTATTTTTAGTGCTTATTTATATAATTCATTTTGTATAGAAAAAAAGAGATTTTTGGTCTTTATAACTTTATTACTTTTTTCATACACTTTATTTTTTTGTTTTTTTACTTTTTTTTTTACTTTTTCATGTATCCCTTTAGGACACTTGAATCAGTTGATGCTTTGATGAAAGCATCAACTGATTCTGCACAATAGCAGACAGGACACGAGCAGGACATGAGCCTGCTCGTATCCTGTAAGCTACAGAGGAAGTGAGACACATCGCTCACTTCCTCCATCGCCTGGCAGGATCACCAGGTATGTGGGGGCTCCGGTAGTCTGGGGTCACTGGCCAGACCCCAGACTACCTTTTACTGACATCGGCACCCCCCGATCTCGCCGCGGGGGATGCCCATCACCTTCAATTGTCGGCGGATCCCAGCACATGAGGCTGTAAATTTACGTACGGCGGTCCTCATGTGGTTAATGAGAGAAACCGAATCAATCCCTTTGTATGATAGGAACTGCTTCCACAAAAAATACTGGGAAAATTTGCAAATTGAGCCTAGTTTTGAAGACACAGAATTTGATTTATATTGTGCTGTGGAAGAACAAGAGACTATTGACGAAGAACCACTCAGTAGTACTGCTAAGTACAATCTGGCGTTCCAATCCCTAACTCAGTTGGCGGATATTTTATCTAATCACGGAACTTCAACCTTTCTAAACTACTTGGAAGAAATCAAGGTTATCCAAAACAATGCCAGATGAGGTTCTTCGTTATTACAACCCAGCTTGTCATATAACCAGTCTGTACATCAAGATGTTGCAGGTGCTGAGACTTCAAATGTTCCGGATATAGTTGATGGAAATACACCACCTTCTACAAGCTGCAAATCTTCATCTGCGCGTCCGCAGGTAGTTGTACATTTTCAGGCTGAAGGTATCCACAAAGAGGAGAAAAAGGGAAACAACGAAAACACAAAAAAATTGCAAGGAAATAGAGAAATGTCTGATTTGCCACTTTGATTTGGGGAAAAAGTCTAAAAAATTGACAACTTGTTTTTCTTGTTGTTCCACACTACATGAAGATTGTTATAGAGTGGATGGATGTCCGCAGTGCGAGGAAGATTAGCCATTGTAACATAAATGTCTTAATAAAGTGAAAATTTACTGGGATAAATATGATACATCTGCAGTTCATTTAAGTTTATAGGCACGGTACACGGATGGTACCTAAAAATAGCCAGGAGTTCATAGGTACGGTACCTAGAAATAGCCACATCCAGATTTTAATTCAAATTATTATTATTATTATTATTATTATTATTATTATTATTATTATTATTATTTTTTATTTTTGCACACACACACACAGTCACATGACCTTACTTCTGTGATGTCATAAAACTAGGATCTGCTTACCTATTATGTGAGGTTCTGTTCACATTTGCATATGATGATGTCATAATGCACATATTTGCATATGATGATGTCATAATGCACATATTTGCATATGATGATGTCATAACGGAACCCTGAGGGGATATAAACCCTGAGCGCTGTGACATCACAGCCATTTCTTGAGTTGATGCTTTTGCTGACACTTCACTTTGGTTCTGGAAGAGCGAACTAGTTTGTACTACATATCTAGTGATTACTTCCATTCATTCTTACTGATCTTTGATCAGGGCCCAGTAATATCGGAGCCACCTGAGAACTTAGTTCTCTAATATTTCATCAGATCCGCCTTGGTAACTAAGCCATGAGCGCCCGAGAGCTGCGTCAGCTGATAGCTGACAATGATACATGGCTGCGCCGACCGGAGAATCAAGGTAAGTGAATTGTTCAGGAAGAGAGAGACAATATTCCCCCCACCCTAGAGGAGATTTCCTGGGAGGAGTTATCCCTGGGCTCTGCTGAGCAATGTTTCAGGGTAAACAGCACATTTTCCATTCCTAGTCGTTTGGGGTGGGTTTTACTTTCCTCCGAATTCCACCCCTGCCCATGATAGAAAACAGAAGTTCTTTATTCAGGCAATTTGACAAACTGGGCCCCATAATCACAAAACAATAACCCGTCTAAAACATAACTGTTATTCCCAATAAATCAATAAAAGAAATCCCAACAACGTTAAACCCCCCACTCTAAGGGTATGTTCACACGGAGGAAAAGGTCACGGAACATTCCGCAACAGGAAAAGACAAAAGGATATATCCAGCACTCGGAATCCGGCCTAATAAAAATAAACTTAACTTTTATTAAGAATTGGTCATTCTTCCATTAAAATTTTTTTGATCATACGAGGGGTAAGCTAATGTCCCGTGTATGATCATAATTTTTTAATGGAAGAATGACCATTTCTTAATAAAAGTTAAGTTTTATTTTTATTAGGCCGGATTCCGAGTGCTGGATATATCCTTTTGCCTTTTCCTGTTGCTGCATTTTGGCTTAGCCGAGAGAGCCATTATCCGTGCACCGATCTTTTGGAATCCTGCTACAACGCTGACGGCTCTGACACGTGAGTAGTGCACTTCTAAATTATTATCATTTTTTCTATATTAAGAGCTGTGACCTTCATATCTTTTTCACGGAACATTCCATTTGAACATTCCGCGACGAAATGCCGATGCAGCATCAGCTTTCTATCGCGGCAACCCACTCCTGTGTAGGCCCGAATAAATGGTCAAGCCATGGAATTCACATATCAATATGATCAGCAAAGTGAGATTTTGCTGAATAGATTTCTGGCGAGAGGTTACCCTCTTTGAACGGGCAGCGGAACAAACAAGGCTAACCCCGAGAGAAACTGCCGCTATTATTATACCCTGGGGTCTTTTCAGACCCTGGAGTATAATAATCAGAGACTCAGGGGAGGTGAAGAAGCATAATAAACAGTGTAACTCACCTCTCCGGGATCCATTGTTACTCCTAGCACAGGCTTCAGGACTTTATGGCAATGTCCCAGACGTGACATCCCCACGTGACTTCTGGGACATTACTGCTCAGATCTGTTTTCAGGGCATCCTGTCTTGGGCTGGTTAAGAGAAAAAATAAGGAAAAAAATAAACTGGTAAAATTACCGCCCCTTTGAAAGTGCTGCCTGAGGCGGCTGCGTGACCTCGCCTCAGAGGTGCGGCCCTGGTTGGGGGAAAGCTAGCGCTCACCTGTGTGGAGAGGGAACTTATGGGCTTTAATCCTTGGTGGCCAGCGCACATATAAGTCTATGACAGGGAGAGGCTGTTGCTTGTGTTTCCAGTTAATTTAGGGAACTAACAGCCCATTGGGGTTAGTGTTTACTGGGGAGAGTGCCTTCTATGCCTCCCTGTTGTTCTTAATGGCATATGCTATGGACATGCATTAATCCCCGCGATTATCAGGTTGGGCAATTATATCTCCCAAAGATCTTTGTTTGGCATTAGATTAGGCTTCTAATCTCTATAAATCCCCATTAGATTATTATTGTTTTGGTCCCTGTATGATTACTATACACTATGAGCAGCGGAACCGTTAGGGCTAGTTCACACGGGGGGCAATGAGGCAGATTTTGACAGCAGATTTCACCTCAAAACCTGCCTCCATACAATGGTGGTCTATGGAGACTGCTAGCTTTCATTATTCACTTTAGGGGAGGGGAAAACCACCTGTCATTTTCTGAAAAAACTGCTCCAGAAAACGCTCCAAAAAACGCCTCAAGGTAAAAAAAACCGCTTCCTAATTAGGAAGCGTTTTTTTTCGGGACCAAAATAAGCCAGGCAGTTTTTACGTGTGAACTAGCCCTTAGCATTGGAGATTTAACATTGCTGGGAGTTCTTTTATTTATTTATTGGGAATAAAAAAAAAAATTCAGACGACTTATTGTTTTGTGATTATGGGGCCCAGTTTGTCCAATATTAGTTGATGGCGTCCCTTCATCCAGTGAATGATATATATCTTTATTCAGGTTACTGTTGAACTTAACTATACTGGGGTCTCTTCTCCTCAAAACCCTTAGCAATAACAGGATCCATTCCTATGGGCTAAATGTGTTACCTTTATATATTTACAGGTCAGGCAGCAATTGTCCATAGACTGAGGTCATCCCTAGGACATCATGGAGAACCTTCTACTGGACATCAAAGAAGCAGGAATCCTATCACTGCGAGGACAGGGAGACGCGACAGAGCTCCTCCACAGCACAGAGGACTAGAAGAGAGCAGGGAAAGAAGCCGCTCTCCATTAAGACCCGCCCCTGCAGAGCCCTCCAGAATAATAGGAGAGAGTAGCAGTGATAGCAGCCGTCCAGCAAGTGGATCCACAGCTGACACCACTGAATTTCAACGGCCAAATCCGGTTCCACCCCCTGAGGATCCAATTCCAAGCAGATCTCCTGTATACTCCTACCCTGCAACCCGTGCATTCAGTAGATTCATTCAGCTGCTGGACATGGGTGGGATGACCCCAACGTCACCGGCAATGCCACAGGGGCAACCACTTGAACCACATGCACAATATCTACTCTGGCAGGAGAGACGGCGGCGTCCGCCCAGCAGAAGAACTCTGCAGATTCAGAACTTACCCACTAGAGAGGTAATATCTCAGGAGGAGGCCCAGTCATGTGTAATCTGTATGACTGAATATGAGATTGGAGAGCGAGTCACAGAGCTTCCCTGTACTCATAACTTTCATCAGGGTTGCATCTCGACCTGGCTCCGCTCTCACTCTCAGTGCCCCCTGTGCCGTAACCACTGCTTCCAATGAAGCCCCATGAAGGGCTATGAACAGAGACATCCCAAAATAATGGAAGGTAAGCCATCTATATTTCATCTTTTCCCTCCGCCCTATCAGATGTATGTGACATGTAACATAGAAATAATAACATTTTATCTTTTTCTATCCAGAAAGAATATCCAAGCCTGGAAAAAGAACAGCCTGAACTACAATCCGTTACAGGACACGGCAGCTCCAGACCCGGATGGTGCCATATACTTTATTCCATGGCAAATTCTTCCTAAAAAAAAAAAAAATGTAAATAAAAAAAAAAAGATTGTGTAAATTGTTTTTCTTTTTTTTACTGTATATAATAATATTTTGTGATCTAGGAGCCTATAATGATAAGTAAGACAGAGGTAGCAGTTACACCAAATGCATGACCGCACCAACAAATGCTCCAATATATGGCAGATATATGTAAATGTGTATATTGTGTAATGAGGAGATCATAGCTCCAGGGGCTGCGGGGAGGGCAGATATACATGGGCCTAAGTGCACAAGGAGGCTCAAGGCCCCTCTGTTATTCTCCAACTCTCTCAAAACATCTGGGAGGGGCCCCTGGATATGATACGGTGGTATAGGTGAACTGTCTGGCGGTATTATATGAGCAGGGAATACAGGGCCGCATTAAATATAGGGCATACGGTGCACTCCTATCTTTTTTTAGTGATTATTATGTAATAGAGACGAGCGAACACTAAAATGTTCGAGGTTCGAAATTCGATTCGAACAGCCGCTCAATGTTCGTGTGTTCGAACGGGTTTCGAACCCCATTATAGTCTATGGGGAACAGATACTCGTTAAGGGGGAAACCCAGATCCGTGTCTGGAGGGTCACCAAGTCCACTATGACACCCCAGGAAATGATGCCAACACCTCTGGAATGACACTGGGACAGCAGGGGAAGCATGTCTGGGGGCATCTAACACACCAAAGACCCTCTATTATCCCAACATCACAGCCTAACAACTACACACTTTACACACTCAATACCACCTCTCTGACAGTAGGAAAACACCTTGAAACATGTGTATTTGGCACTTGCAGTGAGGAGAGCTTGTCACCAGCAGTGAATTTGGCCCTTGTAGTAAGTTGAGGTTGGCACCAACATTTGTTTTGAAAATCAGGGTGGATTGAGCCTCTAACCAGCAGAGTTGGGGCAAATTCATGGTGGAGGGAGCCTCTAAAAACCCCAGTTTGGACCAATTCATGGTGGAGGGAGCCTCTAAAAACCCCAGTTTGGACCAATTCATGGTGGAGGGAGCCTCTAAAAACCCCAGTTTGGACCAATTTATGGTGGAGGGAGCCTCTAAAAACCCCAGTTTGGACCAATTCATGGTGGAGGGAGCCTCTAAAACCCCAGTTTGGACCAATTCATGGTGGAGGGAGCCTCTAACCAGCCCAGTTTGGACCAATTCATGGTGGAGGGAGCCTCTAAAAAACCCAGTTTGGACCAATTCATGGTGGAGGGAGCCTCTAACCAGCCCAGTTTGGACCAATTCATGGTGGAGGGAGCCTCTAAAAAACCCAGTTTGGACCAATTCATGGTGGAGGGAGCCTCTAAAAACCCCAGTTTGGACCAATTCATGGTGGAGGGAGCCTCTAAAAACCCCAGTTTGGACCAATTCATGGTGGAGGGAGCCTCTAAACAGCCCAGTTTGGGCAAATTCATGGTGGAGGGAGCCTCTAAAAACCCCAGTTTGGACCAATTCATGGTGGAGGGAGCCTCTAAAACCCCCAGTTTGGACCAATTCATGGTGGAGGGAGCCTCTAAAAACCCCAGTTTGGGCAAATTCATGGTGGAGGGAGCCTCTAACCAGCCCAGTTTGGGCAAATTCATGGTGGAGGGAGCCGCTAACCAGCCCAGTTTGGACCAATTCATGGTGGAGGGAGCCTCTAAAAAACCCAGTTTGGACCAATTCATGGTGGAGGGAGCCTCTAAAAACCCCAGTTTGGACCAATTCATGGTGGAGGGAGCCTCTAACCAGCCCAGTTTGGACCAATTCATGGTGGAGGGAGCCTCTAAAAACCCCAGTTTGGACCAATTCATGGTGGAGGGAGCCTCTAAACAGCCAAGTTTGGGCAAATTCATGGTGGAGGGAGCCTCTAAAAACCCCAGTTTGGACCAATTCATGGTGGAGGGAGCCTCTAAAAACCCCAGTTTGGACCAATTCATGGTGGAGGGAGCCTCTAAAACCCCAGTTTGGACCAATTCATGGTGGAGGGAGCCTCTAAAAAACCCAGTTTGGACCAATTCATGGTGGAGGGAGCCTCTAACCAGCCCAGTTTGGACCAATTCATGGTGGAGGGAACCTCTAAAAAACCCAGTTTGGACCAATTCATGGTGGAGGGAGCCTCTAACCAGCCCAGTTTGGACCAATTCATGGTGGAGGGAGCCTCTAAAAACCCCAGTTTGGACCAATTCATGGTGGAGGGAGCCTCTAAAAACCCCAGTTTGGACCAATTCATGGTGGAGGGAGCCTCTAAACAGCCCAGTTTGGGCAAATTCATGGTGGAGGGAGCCGCTAACCAGCCCAGTTTGGACCAATTCATGGTGGAGGGAGCCTCTAAAAAACCCAGTTTGGACCAATTCATGGTGGAGGGAGCCTCTAAAAACCCCAGTTTGGACCAATTCATGGTGGAGGGAGCCTCTAAAAAACCCAGTTTGGACCAATTTATGGTGGAGGGAGCCTCTAACCAGCCCAGTTTGGACCAATTCATGGTGGAGGGAGCCTCTAAAAACCCCAGTTTGGACCAATTCATGGTGGAGGGAGCCTCTAAAAACCCCAGTTTGGATCAATTCATGGTGGAGGGAGCCTCTAAACAGCCCAGTTTGGGCAAATTCATGGTGGAGGGAGCCTCTAAAAACCCCAGTTTGGACCAATTCATGGTGGAGGGAGCCTCTAAAAACCCCAGTTTGGACCAATTCATGGTGGAGGGAGCCTCTAAAAACCCCAGTTTGGACCAATTCATGGTGGAGGGAGCCTCTAAAAAACCCAGTTTGGACCAATTCATGGTGGAGGGAGCCTCTAACCAGCCCAGTTTGGACCAATTCATGGTGGAGGGAGCCTCTAAAAACCCAGTTTGGACCAATTCATGGTGGAGGGAGCCTCTAACCAGCCCAGTTTGGACCAATTCATGGTGGATGGAGCCATTAAAAACCCCAGGTTGGACCAATTCATGGTGGAGGGAGCCTCTAACCAGCCCAGTTTGGACCAATTCATGGTGGAGGGAGCCTCTAAAAAACCCAGTTTGGACCAATTCATGGTGGAGGGAGCCTCTAAAAACCCCAGTTTGGACCAATTCATGGTGGAGGGAGCCTCTAAAAACCCCAGTTTGGACTAATTCATGGTGGAGGGAGCCTCTAACCAGCCCAGTTTGGACCAATTCATGGTGGAGGGAGCCTCTAAAAAACCCAGTTTGGACCAATTTATGGTGGAGGGAGCCTCTAACCAGCCCAGTTTGGACCAATTCATGGTGGAGGGAGCCTCTAAAAACCCCAGTTTGGACCAATTCATGGTGGAGGGAGCCTCTAAAAACCCCAGTTTGGACCAATTCATGGTGGAGGGAGCCTCTAAACAGCCCAGTTTGGGCAAATTCATGGTGGAGGGAGCCTCTAAAAACACCAGTTTGGGCAAATTCATGGTGGAGGGAGCCTCTAAAAAACCCATTTTGGACCAATTCATGGTGGAGGGAGCCTCTAAAAACCCCAGTTTGGACCAATTCATGGTGGAGGGAGCCTCTAACCAGCAGAGTTGGGGGAAATCAGGGTGGAGGGAGCCTCTAACCAGGAGAGTTGTGGGAAATCAGGGTGGAGGGAGCCTCTAACCAGCAGAGTTGTGGGAAAGCAGGGTGGACGGAGACTCTAACCAGCAGAGTTGGGGGAAATCAGGGTGGAGGGAGCCTCTAACCAGCAGAGTTGGTGGAAATCAGGGTGGAGGGAGCCTCTAACCAGCAGAGTTGGGGGAAATCAGGGTGGAGGGAGCCTCTAACCAGCAGAGTTGTGGGAAAGCAGGGTGGAGGGAGCCTCTAACCAGCAGAGTTGGGGGAAATCATGTTGGAGGGAGCCTAGTATTAGCAGAATTGTGCAACGCTTATGGTGGATGAGTATGAGGATGCGGAGGAATTGGAGAGGTTGAGTACAGACATGGAGTTTCATGTTGGGGTGCTTTACACAGGTGGGCACAAAAATGAAGGCTCTATCCAGTGGTGGTTCATTTTTATCAAAGTGAGCCGGTCGGCACTCTCAGCTGACAGACGGGTGCGCTTGTCAGTGATGATGCCACCGGCTGCACTGAACACCCTCTCAGATAGGACGCTGGCGGCAGGACAGGACAGCACCTCCAAGGCATATAGGGCAAGTTCAAGCCACAGGTCCAACTTCGACACCCAAAACGTGTAGGGCGCAGAGGGGTCGGAGAGGACAGGGCTGTGGTCGGAAAGGTATTCCCGCAACATGCGCCTATACTTCTCACGCCTGGTGACACTAGGACCCTCTGTGGCGGCACTTTGGCGAGGGGGTGCCATCAAGGTGTCCCAGACCTTAGACAGTGTGCCCCTCGTTTGTGTGGACCGGTGAGAACTTGGTCGCCTACTGGAGGAACTGTCCTCCCTGACGCCAACGTCACATGCTGGAAACATCTCCATCATATTCTGCACCAATTGCCTGTGGCAAGCATTGATGCGATTGGCCCTCCCCTCTACCGGAATAAAAGACGAGATGTTGTTTTTATATCGGGGGTCAAGGATAGCAAAGATCCAGTACTGGTTGTCCTCCATGATTTTGACAATACGCTTGTCGGTTGTAAAGCACCCCAACATGAACTCAGCCATGTCTGCCACAGTGTTAGTTGGCATGACTCCTCTGGCCCCACCGGAAAGTTCAATCTCCATTTCCTCCTCATCCTCCATGTCTACCCATCCGCGCTGCAACAATGGGACGATTCGAAGTTGCCCGGAAGCCTCCTGTATCACCATCACATCATCGGACAACTCTTCTTCCTCCTCCTCCTCCTCCTCCTCCATTAAACGCGATGAAGCGGACAGATGTGTGGACCTACTCTCCAGCTGTGACGGATCGGATGCTATCCCTGACTCCTCTGTGTGATCTGAGTTATCCCTGATGTCAATCAGGGATTCTCTCAGAACACACAAGAGCGGGATTGTAAGGCTCACCATCGCATCCTCAGAGCTCACCCTCCTTGTGGACTCCTCAAACACCCGTAGGATGTCACAAAGGTCTCTCATCCATGGCCACTCATGGATGAGAAACTGAGGCAGCTGACTTTGTGGCACCCTAGGGTTTTGTAGCTGGTATTCCATCAAAGGTCTCTGCTGCTCAACCACTCTATTCAACATCTGAAACGTTGAGTTCCAGCGTGTGGGGACGTCGCACAAAAGCCGGTGTTGTGGCACATGCAGGCGTTGCTGGAGAGATTTTAAGCTAGCAGCGGCTACTGTCGACTTGCGAAAGTGGGCGCACATGCGCCGCACTTTCACCAGTAGCTCTGGAACATTGGGGTAGCTCTTTAGGAAACGTTGCACCACTAGGTTGAAGACGTGGGCCAGGCATGGAACATGTTGGAGTCCGGCAAGCTCCAGAGCTGCTACCAGGTTCCGGCCGTTATCACAAACGACCATGCCTGGGCCCAGGTGCAGCGGCTCAAACCATATTGCCGTCTCATCGAGGAGGGCATCCCTCACCTCGGAGGCAGTGTACTGTCTGTCCCCCAAGCTGATCAGCTTCAGCACATCCTGCTGACGTCTACCAACGCCAGTGCTGCAACGTTTCCAACTCGTAGCTGGGGTCAATCTAACAGCGGAGGAGGAGGCGGTGGCGGAGGAGGAGGCGGTGGCGGAGGAGGAGGCGGTAGAGGAGGAGGAGGAGGGGGGTGTTCTTCTCGTGTCCCTGCCAGGAATGTTAGGCGGGGAGACGAGGTACACCGGGCCAGTTTGGGAAGCAGTCCCAGCCTCAACTACATTCACCCAGTGTGCCGTCAGTGAAATGTAGCGTCCCTGTCCGCATGCACTTGTCCACGCGTCGGTGGTCAAGTGGACCTTTGTGCAAAGCGCGGAACTAAGGGCCCGCCTGATGTTGAGTGACACGTGCTGGTGCAAGGCGGGGACGGCACACCGGGAGAAGTAGTGACGGCTAGGGACGGCATAGCGAGGTGCCGCAGTTGCCATCAGGTCCAGGAAGGCGGGAGTTTCAACAAGCCGGAACGCCAACATCTCCTGGGCCAGCAGTTTAGCGATGTTGGTGTTCAAGGCTTGCGCGTGTGGGTGGTTAGCAGTGTATTTCTGCCGCCGCTCCAATGTCTGAGAGATGGTGGGTTGTTGTAAAGAAGCGCCTGATGGTGCCTTTGATGGTGCAGGAGAAGGAGATAAGACAGGAACAGGGGAGGATGAGGGAGAAGTCAACAAAGTGGCGGAGGCAGATGAAGTGGTGTCCTGGCTCGTCCTCTGGAGTGCATCGCCAGCACAGTCAGCAGTGGCAGTGGCAGAGGCAGAGGCAGTGGCAGAGGCAGTGGCAGTGGCGTGAACGGCAGGCGGCCTTTGTCCTGCCGTTGCTGCCTGCCACTGATTCCAGTGCTTGGATTCCAAATGACGGCGCATTGAAGTGGTGGACAGGTTGCTCTTCTCAGAGCCCCTAATCAATTTCGAGAGGCAAATTGTGCAGACAACACTATATCTGTCCTCGGCGCATTCCTTGAAAAAACTCCACACCTTCGAGAAACGTGCCCTCGAGGTGGGAGTTTTTCGGGGCTGGGTACGAACTGGAACATCTTGGGAGATTCCGGGTGTGGCCTGGCTTCGCCTAAGCTGCTGACCTCTGCCTCTGCCTCTAGCTACCCTTTTTGGTGCTGCACTTGCCTCAACATCCACACTACTTTCCCCGCTTGACATCCCCCCTGTCCAGGTCGGGTCAGTGTCCTCATCATCCACCACTTCCTCTTCCAACTCCTGTCTCATCTCCTCCTCCCGCACAATGCGCCGGTCAACTGGATGCCCTGACGGCAACTGCGTCACATCATCGTCGATGAGGGTGGGTTGCTGGTCATCCACCACCAAATCGAACGGAGATGGAGGAGACTCTAGTGTTTGAGCATCTGGACACAGATGCTCCTCTGTTAGGTTCGTGGAATCGTGACGTGGAGAGGCAGGTTGAGGGACAATGAAAGGAGCGGAGAACAGCTCTGGGGAGCAGGGACAGTTGGGGTTATTGTTCTGTGAAGCTTGGGAATTTTGGAAGGAAGGAGGACAAGACTGTTGGGTAATAGGAGGAGAGGAGGCAGAGTCTGACTGGCTGCTGGACAATGTGCTGTAAGCGTTCTCTGACAGCCATTGCAAGACCTGTTCCTGGTTCTCGGGCCTACTAAGGTTTGTACCCTGCAGTTTAGTTAATGTGGCAAGCAACCCTGGCACTGTGGAGTGGCGCAATGCTTGCTGCCCCACAGGAGTAGGCACGGGACGCCCTGTGGCTTCACTGCTACCTTGCTCCCCAGAACCATTCCCCCGACCTCGCCCACGGCCTCGTCCACGTCCCTTTCCGGGAGCCTTGCGCATTTTGAATTCCCAGTTAGAAATTGGCACTATATACCAGTAGCAAAAATTGTGGGTGCACGTAACCCCAATATATTCTTTGAATTCCCAGTCAGACAATGGCACTATATACCAGTAGCAAGAAATGAGGGTATTTGTAACCCCAATATATTCTTTGAATTTCCAGTCAGAAACTGGCACTGTATACCAGTAGTAAAAATTGTGGGTGCACGTAACCCCAATATATTCTTTGAATTCCCAGTCAGACAATGGCACTATATACCAGTAGCAAGAAATGAGGGTATTTATAACCCCAATATATTCTTTGAATTCCCAGTCAGACAATGGCACTATATACCAGTAGTAAAAATTGTGGGTGCACGTAACCCCAATATATTCTTTGAATTCCCAGTCAGACAATGGCACTATATACCAGTAGCAAGAAATGAGGGTATTTGTAACCCCAATATATTCTTTGAATTTCCAGTCAGAAACTGGCACTGTATACCAGTAGTAAAAATTGTGGGTGCACGTAACCCCAATATATTCTTTGAATTCCCAGTCAGACAATGGCACTATATACCAGTAGCAAGAAATGAGGGTATTTATAACCCCAATATATTCTTTGAATTCCCAGTCAGACAATGGCACTGTATACCAGTAGTAAAAATTGTGGGTGCACGTAACCCCAATATATTCTTTGAATTACCAGTCAGAAACTGGCACTATATGGCAGTAGCAAGAAATGAGGGTATTTGTAACCCCAATATATTCTTTGAATTCCCAGTCAGAAACTGGCACTGTATACCAGTAGTAAAAATTGTGGGTGCACGTAACCCCAATATATTCTTTGAATTCCCAGTCAGACAATGGCACTATATACCAGTAGCAAGAAATGAGGGTATTTATAACCCCAATATATTCTTTGAATTCCCAGTCAGACAATGGCACTATATACCAGTAGTAAAAATTGTGGGTGCACGTAACCCCAATATATTCTTTGAATTCCCAGTCAGACAATGGCACTATATGGCAGTAGCAAGAAATGAGGGTATTTGTATTCCCAATATATTCTTTGAATTCCCAGTGAGACAATGGCACTATATACCAGTAGTAAAAATTGTGGGTGTATATAGCCCCAATTCTATTGCTAGGGGACTTGCAGGGTATTTCTGGGGTGAAGGTGGGGGGGCACACCGTTGGAACGGGTATCGGGGGTATATATCGGGTATACGGGAATACACTGACAGTGTATTCCATTCAGGATCCTGGGAAAGCTGGGTTGCGGCGATTGAGCCCGTCAGTGCCACGTTACACTGACAAGCTTCTCCCTGGAATTTAGCTCTTACAAGAGCTGTTGTGGTTGTCTTCTCCTTCCTATCCTAGCCTGTCCCTGCCTACCCAGAATCTAAGCCCTAGCTAGCTGGACGGAAACCTCCGTCCTCGGTGAATTGCAAGCTCAGAATGACGCGAACCTGGGCGGCGCTGTTCTTTTAAATTAGAGGTCACATGTTTTCGGCAGCCAATGGGTTTTGCCTACTTTTCTCAACGTCACCGGTGTCGTAGTTCCTGTCCCACCTACCCTGCGCTGTTATTGGAGCAAAAAAGGCGCCAGGGAAGGTGGGAGGGGAATCGAGTAATGGCGCACTTTACCACGCGGTGTTCGATTCGATTCGAACATGCCGAACAGCCTAATATCCGATCGAACATGAGTTCGATAGAACACTGTTCGCTCATCTCTAAATGGCACTATATACCAGTAGCAAAAATTGTGGGTGCACGTAACCCCAATATATTCTTTGAATTCCCAGTCAGACAATGGCACTATATACCAGTAGCAAAAATTGTGGGTGTATATAGCCCCAATTCTATTGCTAGGGGACTTGCAGGGTATTTCTGAGGTGAAGGTGGGGGGGCACACCGTTGGAACGGGTATCGGGGGTATATATCGGGTATACGGGAATACACTGTCAGTGTATTCCATTCAGGATCCACGGAAAGCTGGGTTGCGGCGATTGAGCCCGTCAGTGCCACGTTACACTGACAAGCTTCTCCCTGGAATTTAGCTCTTATAAGAGCTGTTGGTTGTCTTCTCCTTCCTATCCTAGCCTGTCCCTGCCTACCCAGAATCTAAGCCCTAGCTAACTGGACGGAAACCTCCGTCCCCGGTGAATTGCAAGCTCAGAATGACGCGAACCTGGGCGGCGCTGTTCTTTTAAATTAGAGGTCACATGTTTTCGGCAGCCAATGGGTTTTTCTTACTTTTTTCAACGTCACCGGTGTCGTAGTTCCTGTCCCACCTACCCTGCGCTGTTATTGGAGCAAAAAAGGCGCCAGGGAAGGTGGCTGTTCGATTCGAACATGCCGAACAGCCTAATATCCGATCGAACATGAGTTCGATAGAACACTGTTCGCTCATCTCTATTCGTTATTCGTTACGAATAGCATCTCAATATTTGACTATTCGAACGAATATCGAACCCCATTATAGTCTATGGGAGAAAATGCTTCGTTTCAGGGGATCCCACCATTCGATGCCAACACGTCTGCAATGCAACTGGGACAGCAGGGGAAGCATGTCTGGGGACATCTAACACACCAATGTCCCTCTATTACCCCACTATCACAGCCTAACAACTACACACTTTGCACATTCAAAAAAACCTCTACCAAAGTGGGAAAATATCTGGAAACCTTCTTTACTCCCCAAATGGATGGACACAAACCCAAATTTAAGCTAAAAAAACATTAACAAGCACCCCTTTAAATCACATTGCCCATTACAATCACAGATGGAATAAGCAATGGGAAATCCAACAGTACCCACCCTCAACTGTCATTGTGGATGTGTGTGTGTGCAGTGTCGCACCTCCCATGAGGCGACCTGAAGCGAGCGCTTCAGGCGGCACTATGCCAGGGCCTCAGGGAGGGTGGCATTTTTGCTAACCCAAGCCAGTCCAGGACAAGCTGTCCTGGACTGGCTTAGCACAGAGCGGTGGTTTGGGGAGGCCACTGGAGCAGCGCTGCTTCAGCAGCCTCCCCTCATGCTCAGGCAGAGCGCAGGAAGTCTCCGGGCCTGCTCTCTGCCGGCGAACGGCGCTAAGCCCTGACCCCTTTCGAGACACCACGCCCCCTCCGCTAAGCCACGCCCCCGGTCTGCCCCTCCTCCCGGTGCGGGGGGGGGCGGCTTTCTGTACTTCGCCTCGGGCGGCGAAAGGAGCAGGTTCACCCGTGTGTGTGTGTGTGTGTGTGTGAGATGTGGTAAGACCTTTCAAAATTCACTTTTCTAGCCCTTAACATGAGCCCTTCCAAATTAGCTAACAGGTAGGGTTGAGCGATCATGTTCGGAAAGATCTGATTCCGATCGGCGATCGAGAAAATTTCACCATTGGAATTCCGAACACGATCTATTTATGTGGGATCGAGATCGGTGATCTTTTCCGACAATGCTTTGCTTAGCCTTCACACTGAGTATCCGCTGTATACTCAGTGTGAAGGCTCCGCTACAGTTCCATAGGAATGAATGGAAGCAGCCGGCACATAGCCTTAACCCCCTGCGCGCCGGCTGCCTCCATTCATTCGAATGGGAGGCTAAACTAAACATTTCTAGCAGCTTCTTACCTCTAGAGATGGCTGCTCCGGTGCCCTCCTTCTTCTTGCCTCGCTGCCCCGCCTCCCAGGTTAGTGTTTAAAGCGCTAGGTAGGCGGGTCTTGCGGCCTAGGAGAGTGTGGGCGGGTACAGGGCGGGGAGACGTGACGTCTCCCCTCCCAGTACCCGCCCACACTCTCCTAACCCGCCCACACTCTCCTAACCTGGCAGGGAGGGGCAGCGAAGGGAGAAGAGCAGCGTGGAGCGGCAGCGAGGCAAGGAACAAGGAAGGCACCGGACCAGCCATCTCTGGAGGTAAGTGGACACCAGGGGGGAGTAAGTTCACCATCATCATCCTGCTGAGATGGAGCCACTAAACGAACCCTTGCCTTCAAAGGCATGTCCTGGAGCTGCAACTGAGCCAAATCTAAACACAGAGTCCTTTGGAACTGAACAAAACTCAAAGTGTCCAAAGACTTTAGAGACTGTTGAAAGTAATGGGATCCAGAATGAGGAGTATATCACAAGGCTGACAGACACAACTCCACATGCTGCAGCAAAAGCAACCAGCAGTCAGACTAAGATGGTCTCTTCTTCAAGCAAAACACAAGATTCTTTGGCAGCCTGCTTTGTCTCCCCGCCCAATGTTCCTGGCAGGACTGCTGAAACACCACTCTCCTCCTCCTCCGCCGTTGAATCGACCTCAGCTACTGACGTGGGGAGACGTCAGCAGGCCGCGCTGAAGATCATCAGCTTGGGGGACAGACAGCACACTGCCTCCAAGGTCAGGGATGCCATCCTGGCTGAGATGGAAATGTCTTTTTCCCTGCTGCACCTGGGGCCAGGCATGTTTGTCATGTGTGATAACGGCAGGAACCTGGTAGCGGCTATGGAGCTTGCCAGCCTCCAACACGTTCCATGCCTGGCCCACGTCTAACTTAGTGGTGCAACGTTTTTTGAAAACATACCCAAATGTACACGAGCTACTGGTGAAAGTGCAGCGCTGGTGCGTCCACTTTCGCAAGTGTACAGGAGCTTCTGCTAGCCTCCAAAGCCTCCAGCAACGCCTCCATCTGCCAGAATAGAGTGTGTGAGCAGCAGAGACCTTTGATGGAGTACCATGTCCAAAACCCAAAGGTTCCTCAGAGTCAGCTCCCCCAGTTTCTGCACCATGAGTTTCCATGGGTGGCAGACTTATGTGAAATCCTTTCCCATCCTTTCCACTGGACACAAAACATTAGCATGCGCTCATCACAACTCTGGATATGGCAGCTGCGTTAAGCAGGGTGTAGGGTACAACGCAGACCAAGCCCGAGCTGTGGTTATGTGCGGTTTGCAGTAAGGGGACATTGAGCAATTGTAAGAGGAGTTGGTGGACAACGAGGCCACCGACTCGACATGGACAGGGGTGATGTCTAGCGGGTAAAGCAGTGTAGATGTCGAGGCAAGCTAATCAACAAAAAAGTGGCTAGAAGAAGAGGCATAGACTGGGGTGATGTATGTCTAGGGGCGAAAGCAGTGTAGATGTGGAGGCAAGCTAATCAACAAAAAAGGTGGCTAAAAGCAGAGGCATAGACTGGGGTGATGTTTAGGGGCAAAAGCAGTGTAGATGTGGAGGCTAGCTAATCAACAAAAAAAGTGGCTAGAAGAAGAGGCATAGACTGGGGTGATGTATGTCTAGGGGCGAAAGCAGTGTAGATGTGGAGGCAAGCTAATCAACAAAAAAAGGTGGCTAGAAGCAGAGGCATAGACTGGGGTGATGTTTAGGGGCGAAAGCAGTGTAGATGTGGAGGCTAGCTAATCAACAAAAAAGGTGACTAGAAGCAGAGGCATAGACTGGGGTGATGTTTAGGGGAGAAAGCAGTGTAGATGTGGAGGCTAGCTAATCAACAAAACAGGTGGTTAGAAGCAGAGGCATAGACTGGGGTGATATCTAGGGGTGAAAGCAGTGTAGATGTGGAGGCAAGCTAAGCAGCAAAAACGGTGGCTACAGGCAAAGGCATACCCCCTGTTGCAAGACTTATTACTAGGTCTGGGACGCGTTAATGGCCCCCCTGGCCAAATTACTGCTACTGAGGGGCCTAGTGTCACCAGGAGGGACAAGTATAGGCGCATGTTATGGGAATACCTGGCCGGCCCCAGCTCTGTTCTCTCCGATTCCTCTGTGCTCTACAGCCTACACTTACAGTCCTATGAAAACGTTTGGGCACTCAAATTAATCTTAATCATTTTTAGTTCTAAATATTTTAGTGTTTGCAGCAGCCATTTCAGTTTGATATATCTAATAACTGATGGACACAGTAATATTTCAGGAGTGAAATGAGGTTTATTGTACTAACAGAAAATGTGCAATATGCATTAAACCAAAATTTGACCGGTGCAAAAGTATGGGTACCTCAACAGAAAAGTGACATTAATATTTGGTAGCTCCTCCTTTTGCCTCTAGTCGCTTCCTGCAGCTTTTAATCAGTTCCTTGATCCTGGATGAAGGTATTTTAGACCATTTCTCTTTACAAAACAATTCAAGTTCAGTTAAGTTTGATGGTCGCCGAGCATGGACAGCCCGCTTCAAATCATCCCACAGATGTTCAATGATATTCAGGTCTGGGGACTGGGATGGCCATTCCAGAACATTGTAATTGTTCCTCTGCATGAATGCCTGAGTCGATTTGGAGCGGTGTTTTGGATCATTGTCTTGCTGAAATATCCATCCCCGGCGTAACTTCAACTTCGTCACTGATTCTTGAACATTATTCTCAAGAATCTGCTGATACTGAGTGGAATCCGTGCGACTCTCAACTTTAACAAGATTCCCGGTGCCGGCATTGGCCACACAGCCCCAAAGCATGATGGAACCTCTACCAAATTCTACAGTGGGTAGCAAGTGTTTTTCTTGGAATGCTGTTTTTTTGGACGCCATGCATAACGCCTTTTTGTATGACCAAACAACTCAATCTTTGTTTCATCAGTCCACAGGACCTTCTTCCAAAATGAAGCTGGCTTGTCCAAATGTGCTTTTGCATACCTCAGATGACTCTGTTTGTGGCGTGCTTGCAGAAACGGCTTCTCTCTCATTACTCTCCCATACAGCTTCTCCTTGTGCAAAGTGTGCTGTATTGTTGACTGATGCACAGTGACACCATCTGCAGCAAGATGATGCTGCAGCTCTTTGGAGGTGGTCTGTGGATTGTCCTTGACTCTTCTCACCATTCTTCTTCTCTGCCTTTCTGATATTTTTCTTGGCCTGCCACTCCTGGGCTTAACAAGAACTGTCCCTGTGGTCTTCCATTTCCTTACTATGTTCCTCATAGTGGAAACTGACAGGTTAAATCTCTGAGACAACTTTTTGTATCCTTCCCCTGAACAACTATGTTGACCAATCTTTGTTTTCAGATCATTTGAGAGTGGGCTGTCAATGCTCGGCGACCATCAAACTTAACTGAACTTGAATTGTTTTGTAAAGAGGAATGGTCCAAAATCCCTTCATCCAGGATCCAGGAACTGATTAAAAGCTACAGGAAGTGACTAGAGACTGTTATCTTTGCAAAAGGAGGATCTACTAAATATTAATGGCACTTTTCTGTTGAGGTGCCCATACTTTTGCACCAATCAAATTTTGGTTTAATGCATATTGCACATTTTCTGTTATTAAAATAAACCTCATTTCAATCCAGAAATATTACTGTGTCCATCAGTTATTAGATATATCAAACTGAAATGGCTGTTGCAAACACTAAAATATTTAGAACTAAAATGATTAAGATTAATAGGGGTGCCCAAACTTTTTCATAGGACTGTATTTTCTCATCTGTTTTTCTGTACTACACATCTCTTGTCAACTTCCTTTGGGATCTCAGAGGTGGTGGCCTCAGTGCCGAGAAACACATCTGAGTCCCCTTAGCAATATGCATTAAGAGAACCGGGAAGCAACCAAGTGTAGACAGCTAGCATAGCATCCAGCATGGCTAAATGCAGAGAAAGACGTTGTACCACTTCCAGTGATGGTAACTTCAGTGCTGCAGTTGGCAATGGACGGTGTAACGGGATTAGCTGAGGGATCGCTGTCTTGACCACTTTTTGGCACAAAATCAAAGTCCAATCAAGCAAAGTATGGTGCAAGGATATGATGCAAGGACACCTACACATCTGTCTCTGACACATTGGGGAGTTCACGCTGATCCGCCCTTTTGGCCTGCACAATCATGCGCTTCTTCCCAGCCACTCCCCATCTCCCAGGTGTTTCATTGCAGGCAGAAGTACAATGCAAGCCACCCACATGCCCAAGCCTTTAATGGCGTCATTGAAAAACTGCAGGCCCTGGAGATGTTGACGTTTATGCTTCTGGATACCCAGGCCTTCCGTCACCAGATGGCAGCTGGGGCACCTCCCTATGCTGGGCCTAGCCGTTACTACTTCTCTTGGTTTGCTGTCCCTGCCTTGCGCCTGCACGTGTCCCATAACATCAGTCGGGCCCAGAGCTCCGCGCTTTGCTGCAAGGTCCACTTGACCACCGACGCATGGACAAGCGCCTGTGGTAAGGGATGCTGCTTATCTTTAATGACACGCAGGGTGAATGTAGGGGAGTCTGGGCCGGGTGTGCAAACTGGGGTGGCCTATTTCCTCTCCCATCCCAAAATTCATGCCACAGGTTATCTGAAAGCCTACTGCGCTGCAACCTCCACCCCAGCTACAAGATGGAAACGCTGTAACACTGGCGTGGGGAGATGTCAGCAGGACGTGCTGAAGCTCATCAGCTTGGGGGACAGACGGCACACTGCCTCCGAGGTCAGGGATGCCATCCTGGCTGAGATGGCAATGTGTTTTTCCCTGCTGCACCTGGGGCCAGGCATTTTTGCATATGTGATAATGGCCGAAACCTTGTAGCAGATCTGGAGCTTTCAAGACTCAAACACGGTCAACACATGGACCACGTTTTCAATTTGTTGGTGTAAAGGTTCTTTGAAACCTACACTATTGTGCCTGATATACTGGTCAAAGTGTGGCCATTTTCATAAGTGAGAAGTAGCCTCTACTAGGCAGAAAACATTCATAGCGCACTCCTGTCATCTTCGCACCGTTGGCTGGTGGAGGAAGATGAGGGGGATGAAGTGGCATTTCATGTCACTGTCCCACAAGAGGCATGAGGGTGCACCTTAGTGCATCCCATTGCTTCAGCATGGATGGTGTGAAGGGGAGTGAAAAATGGAGGAAATGGAGAGTGACCCTTACAGTTGGTGGTAGCAAAGTCATGCCAAGTAACACACTGGCACACATGGCTGACTTCATGTTGGGTTGCTTTTCAAGAGACAAAGACATAGTTCACATCATGGAGAGCAAACAATACTGGATTGAAAAAAAAACTATATTGAGCTGATATAGCCTGACTGAATTTCTGTGTATCACACTTAGCTTTTGGGGGTAGACCCTTAAAAATTGGATTGAGCTGATATAGCCTGACTAAATTGCTGTGTATCACACTTAGCTTTTGGGGGTAGACCCTTAAAAATTGGATTGAGCTGATATAGCGTTGTGAAGGTAAACCCATATATTCCTGTTTTTATATATCTCTTATACTGCTTAAGAAATTATATTTTTCTCTATGCAAGCTTATTATACCTGATACACATTAAGATGGCGCCTGTATCCAGTACCGCACCCAAATGCTGACGCACACGATTGTCATGTGGTTTACAAGAAAGACAGTATTATTTTCTGGGAATCGAAACCTAAGAAGATGTTGAAATTTAAGAGCCAATGACTGATCGCCAGTGTATTCGGATACAAGACATATACGCTTACAGACTGCTGTTTTCAGATCATTTGAGAGCGCGCTGTCCATGCTCGGCGACCATCAAACTTAACTGAACTTGAATTGTTTTGTAAAGAGGAATGGTCCAAAATCCCTTCATCCAGGATCCAGGAACTGATTAAAAGCTACAGGAAGCGACTAGAGACTGTTATCTTTGCAAAAGGAGGATCACTAAATATTAATGGCACTTTTCTGTTGAGGTGCCCATACTTTTGCACCAGTCAAATTTTGGTTTGGAACACACTGGCACACATGGCTGACTTCATGTTGGGTTGCTTTTCAAGAGACAAAGGCATAGTTCACATCATGGAGAGCAAACAATACTGGATTGAAAAAAAAATTGGATTGAGCTGATATAGCCTGAGTGAATTGTTGTGTATCACACTTAGCTTTTGGGGGTAGACCCTTAAAAATTGGATTGAGCTGATATAGCGTGACTGAATTTCTGGGTCTCCCACCTAGGTTTTGGGGGTAGACACCCTGAATATCTGGATTGAGCGTACATAGCCTGAACTAATTGCTCTGTATCCTTGTTTTGGGGTTACACAGCCTGAAAAGCTGTTTAGCACGTATGTAGCAAGAAGTAACTGCTGTGGATTGCTGCTGTTTCAGGCCCCCCCAAAATTCAAGGCTTTTTCCAGCTATATGAACTTGTAATTGCTGTGGATTGCTGCTATGTTTCAGGGCCCCCCCAAAAAAAAAAAATAAAATAAAATAAAATTCAGGGCTTTTTTCATCTCTATATGAATTAGTCACTGCTATGGATTCCGGCTATTCTGTGTGCGGACAGCTAAAAATGAAAGCTGTTTCTCCGCTATATATGAAGTTGTATCTGTTGTGTATCCCTGTTTTCCACCGTCCGGGGAAAGCTGGACTGATGTCCCTACAGTGTATAGCTCTGAGAAGAGCTGTTGGCTTTCTTCATTACTTCTTCCCTGCCTATATGAAGCTAATTTCTATCTAGCCCTCATCAGATATGTTTCTCTCCATATGTCTGACGGCAAAAATGTCGAATAGGGCGGCGGCCGTTCTTATGAATGGGAGGGCACATGTTTTCGGCAGACAATGGGTGTAGTGTTGTAGTGAGGATGCAGGTCTTCTGGAATAAGTCCAATATGAGATGGTTACTCTTGTAGATCAGAACCCTTTATTCCATGCTCCATCATGGCTCCCTGTCTAGCAACTCCTCCCCCTAAGCTCAGCTCCTCCTCCATTACTACCTCACTGTTGCTAGGCAGACAAAGCAGAATAAGTAAGCAGAACAGAACATACAGAACATACTTATAACAACATCACATCTCTCCCCTTCTTATAAAAAAAAATAAAATGCAAACATTATAAATGAACAATAAATAAAAGGTCCGAACTGAAAAGAACATTTTACTGCAGAACATAGTCCCTGAGGTTCGTTGGTGGCCTTCGACTTATCCTTGTCGGGTAGCGTTGAGACATCTCGTTATCAGAAACAGTCTGTGAATTTTCCGTATCTCTTGTTGGTGTTGCTGAACCAGTTGTACCCGGTGAAATGTCCTCATCATCTGTCTCCTCTGCACTGGCTCCTGGGTTGTAGTCACGAAGCTTTTTAAAATGGGAGACATTTTGTGTCACTTGATGACCCTGGCGTTGAGCAGTAACCATGGTACCTTTGACGTGTGTGACTTGAAAGGGTTCTGGATGATAAGGGGATGATAACTTGTCACTGGGTCTCAGCCTTTTAACCAGGACCCAGTCTCCCACATACAGCTGTTTGAAGCAACAACTTCTCTTATCTGCATATCTTTTCATCCTGCCTTTGGCAAGGGAATCATTGAGGACCAATGGAGTCTGGACGTGAACTACTGGGATGTTTGGAAGCTTAATGCGCAAAGGCCTGCCGAAAAGCGCAGTCGCTGGCGGAGTTCCTGTAGTAGAGTGTGGGGTGGCTCTGTACTGTCTAAGGAACCTGTACAATTCTTGCTGCAAATCCTTGTGTTCCATGGTAGCAATCCAAAGAGTTTTGTTGATAGATTGCATGAAGCGCTCCACTTCACCATTGGCTTGAGGCCAGTAAGGAGTTATTTTCCTGTGGTTAAAACCAAGATAAGTTGCAAAAGACTGAAAATCTGCACTATTGAAAGGTGGCCCATTGTCAGTCTTCACTGTTTCAGGCATGCCATATGCAGAAAAGATTTTGTCCAGTTTTGGTATGACAGCTCTTGCAGAGGTGGTGGAAACGGGTTCAATGACTGGAAACCTAGAAAAATCATCTATGACAACCAGTAAATAGGAATGATCTGGCAAAGTGCAGAAATCAACACTCACAGCAGTCCATGGATTGTCTGGCAGAGGTGTCATTTGTACTGGTGCTCGGCTATGGTCCACCGTAGTTGCTTGGCAAGGTATACATGTGGCAATAAGTGCTTCCACTTGTTTATCTAGTCCAGGAAACCATACTTTCTCCCTAAGTAATTGCTTTGTTTTAACTATATCTTGATGGGCCTCATGGGCCAGATCGATCACTCTACTCTGAAGTTTCTGAGGAATGACCAGGCGGTTGTCCCGCAGTAGTATGTTTGAGTCAGATACAGAAAGAGAGTGTCTTGCATTAAAGAAGGCCTGCAAATATGCTGTTTGGCCCTGCGGTTGAAGACGAGTCTCAGCTAGAAAAGAGTTCCAGTTCTTAGACCGAACAGTGTCAATTACCAACTGAAGTTGGGGATCAGAATCCACCGCATGTTTAATTTCTTCGAGGGTCATTGCTCTTGGCACAGAGTGTGTAACAATGAAATTTACATGTTCCTCAGCTAAGACAGTGGCAGGCAAGTCATCTTTGGTAGACTGTGGTGAAGGGTGTCTTGAAAAATAGTCTGCAGGGTTCCCAGCTCCTGCCTCATATCTCAAGTGAAAGCGATAGTTCTGCAGGCGGAGTAGCCAGCGTTCAAGTCGTGGGGGTGGCTTTGATGAATGTTTATTGAAGATTGGAATGAGTGGTTTATGATCACTGATCACTGTGAATGGACGACCAAAGAGGTAAAGATGAAAATGAAGGCATCCCCATACAACTGCGAGAGCTTCCCTCTCAGTTTGAGAATAGCGCTGTTCCGTTTCTGTTAAAGCCTTGCTTGCATAGGAGACTGTGGAGATACTGCCAGTTTTGGACACCTGAGTTAAAATTGCACCAAGGCCTACAGGACTGGCATCCACAATAAGCTCAGTAGACTTTAGTGGGTCAAAATAGGCCATGACTGTGTCACTAGAAAGACTGGACTTAAGTGTATCAAAAGCTGATTGATGTTCAACTGTCCATGACTAAGGAGTATCCTTTTTAGTGAGTTGTCGTAAGGGTTCAGAAACAGTAGCCAGATCAGGTATGAATCGTCCACAGTATGTGACCAGACCAAGAAAACTTCGAACATCTGAGACATTTTGTGGCTGGCTAGCAGAGGTTATGGCAGCTACTTTCTCAGGGTCTGCAGAAACACCATTTTCAGAAAAAATGTAGCCAAAAAAATTCAATGACGTCTTGTTGAATTCGCATTTTGATGGATTAACAGTTAAATTGCAGGTTTGCAGTCTCTGAAAGACTTGTTCTAGGTGATTGTCATGTTCCTCTTGGGTTGTGCCAAAGATAAGGATGTCATCACTAACATTGAGGACTCCAAGTATTCCTGAAAGAACTTGCCTGATAACATTCTGAAAGATTTCTGCAGCCGATGAAATGCCAAAATTCAGCCTCTTGAACCTTCTTGAGTGCTAAAAGTTGTGATATATCTGGAGTCTTGATGCAATTCAAGCTGATGATAACCAGATTTTAGATCAATTTTTGAGAATACTTTTGCACCATTTAGATCTGTGAGAATATCATCAATGGTAGGCGTAATATGCCTTTCTCTTTGAATGGCTCGATTGGCATGTCGCATATCCACACATAACCTGATTTTACCAGGCTGCTTAGGTTTAGGCGCAACAACAATTGGTGAGACCCAGGGAGTTGGGCCCTCGACACGTTCAATAACATCATCTGTCTCAAGGTCTTGTAGCTCTTTCTCCACCAGCTTGCGGACATGGAATGGGATGCGCCTGTGAGGTTGAACTGACGGCTGGACTGACTGGTCAATGTGTAATTTCACTGGAAAGTCTTTCAGCTTTCCTAGGCCTTGAAAGAGTTGAGGATATTTCTGCATAATAGTTTGGACAGAAGAGTGTGTTACGCTGTTTGCCAGTTTCACTAGGCCCAGAGATACCGCACTATTGCAGCTCAGAAGAGTGTCTGCAGAACACTCCACTACATAGAAAGTGTCCGTGATGGATTTCCCATCAGCCGTTAGCAATGCCTGAAATTTGCCACATAGGGGTAATGCAGTAGCTGAACCATAAGGAAATATCTTCAGGTTAGTACATTGCAAAGCAGGTTTGTTCTTTAGCTGGCTATAAGTGGCATGACTAATAACATTGACAGACGCCCCTGTAACTACCAGTGTCTCCACCGGATTGCCATGTATTAAGATGACTTGTTTGGGATTAGACATTGCATGCACATTGTGAGACCCCTCAGTCACTGAGAATAAGTAGGTGCTGCTGGGCTGATCAGCAGGGGACACCGACTGCACTGCTTGAACTTTCTGTGGCAAGGCTTGTTTAGCAGAGAGAGAAGATTGTGATTTTGATCTGTAGACTTTTGCAAAGTGATTTAGTTTCCCACAGTTATGACAAGTTCCTCCCTGTGCTGGGCATGGTTTCTGATGAGGATAAGGACCTCCACAGTTGTAGCAGGCTGCAGCCTGTGTGTGAGGCACATGTGGCTTCTGAGTGAGCTTTGCTACAGAAGATGGCTGCTCTGGTATACAGTCTGTGTTCTCTATAAGTTTAGCTTGATTCTCTGCTGCATCATGAATACGTGCAATGTCCAGTAGCTTTGCTAAAGTCATGGTGGGATCTCTGAGTGCTTGTCTCCTTAACTTAGAGGACACACAACCTTGTATGATTTGCATCAGAATTTCCTTGTCTATATCAGCAAATTCACAGTAAGCTGCAAGTTGTCTTAAGCGGACATGATATTCATCAATGGTTTCTGTTGCTGACTGTTTTGACTGTCTAAACTTGAAAATTTCAAAAGCTGCATTTATGTATGGAGAGAAATGCTTAGTTAGCGCTGCTTTGCATAGATCATAGTCACTGTCCTCCCCTGTATTGGGCAGAGTTGTGAAGATATCATAGACTTGCTCCCCTGCATAGTGTAATAACATGGCTTTCTTTCTTGCATTGTCAGTAATGTTCATTGCTTGCAGGAATATCTCAAAGCGTTTCAGCCATTTATTCCAGCATGCTGCTAAGTTTGCTTGGGGCTGGTGCACATCAAATGCAGCAAAGGAGGGTAAGCAGGCCATGGCTGGTGCTAGGATTGCAGTCTTGTAAACAGTTTTCTGTAGCAGGGAAATACCTTTAGCTGATGATTCTTAATCCTCGTCGCCAATTGTAGTGTTGTAGTGAGGATGCAGGTCTTCTGGAATAAGTCCACTATGAGATGGTTACTCTTGTAGATCAGAACCCTTTATTCCATGCTCCATCATGGCTCCCTGTCTAACAACTCCTCCCCGTAAGCTCAGCTCCTCCCCCATTACTACCTCACTGTTGCTAGGCAGACAAAGCAGAATAAGTAAGCAGAACAGAACATACAGAACATACTTATAACAACATCACAATGGGTGTTTTCTATTTTTTTCACTGCCTCCATTGTCGTAGTTCCTGTCCCACCTCCCCTGCACAGTTATTTGTGCAAAAAACACGCCAGGGAAAGTGGGAGGGGATACAAATTTTTACTGCGTATGCGGCCTGGTATTCGATTGTGAAAGAATACATCGAACGCCATGATATTTGATCGAATACTTATTCGATCGAACGGCGTTTGCTCATCTCTAATCTTCAGGAAAAGTTTCGAAGCTTACCAACAGTGACTATTTGCATGAAAGAACTAATAACGTCATCATCAAAATCATACACACATTTTATAGATTTACATTTACAACCATTAGTCATTCAATTACCATCATATCTAAAAGACTCCGCACAATTGATTAGAGAATTTCACCAAGTTAACAGTCAGCATAACCAAGTCACACAGTGGTCATTACTCACTGCTGACGTGTCAGCATTATATACCAATATTCCCCACCAGGAGGGCCTCCGATCTATTGATCATTTTCTATCATCCAATCCATCCATGCCTACGCACCATAAACAGTTTATACTGGCGGGTATAGATTTTATTTTGAATCATAATATTTTTTCATTTCAGGATAAGGTATATAGACAAACCAGGGGCTGCGCCATGGGGACGCGATTCGCTCCATCCTACACAAACCTCTATATGAGACTGTTTGAGGAGACCTATATTTACCATTCACATTACTTTCATACCCACATAGCCCTATTTAGGAGATATATTGATGATCTCATCTTCATTTGGAAGGGAGATGAATCATCAGCACATCAATTCATTTCTACACTTAATGACAATAATTTAGGCCTTTCTTTCACGCATCAGTTTTCCACCACCACTATTGAATTCCTTGATTTGCTTATTTCCATCACTCCAGATGGGACCCTATCTACGGCCACTCATTTTAAAAAAGTAGATGTTAATAGCTATTTAGAATTCAACAGTGCCCATTATGGCCCTTGGCTGCGCAATATTCCATATAGCCAATTCAAACGGGTGCGAAAAAACTGAGATATTGACACCACATACCATCAACAAGCAAACATTCTCAAACATAGATTCAGGGAGAAAAAATACCCTAAACCTCTAGTGGATAACGCTTACCGGAGGGCTTCACAGCTAAGTCAGTCTACCTGTCATACTGATAAAAATGAAGACAAAACTTCTCATTTGATAAATAACACACCCTCTGAAGTATGCAATAACTTCATTACAACCTTTAATTCTGACCACAAACAGATCAAAGCAATATTATCCAAACATTGGAACATGTTACGTAGTGACCCATTCCTCAATCGAGCCCTCCCCGCTCATCCCAGGGTCACCTTCAGAAGGTCGACCACCTTGCGGAACATTCTTGCCCCCAGCAGGCTCCGCAACCCTAAACCTCTGAGTATAACATCTCCCCTAACAGCACCAGGAGTGTACAAATGTGGACACACCCGATGCTTATGCTGCAAGAACATACACCATAAAGCAATATCATTCAAATCTAACATAACCCAAGAAACATTTCAGATACAGACTATACTTAACTGTACCACCAAATATGTCATCTATTTACTCGAATGCCCGTGCAATCTCCAATATATCGGACGCACCATCCAACCATTCCATTGTAGGGTAAACAGGCATAGGTCTAATATCAATAAAGGGTACCAGAAACATTCTGTATCTGCCCACTACAGAGTAATGAACAATTGCAATTTTAGCAACACAGTAATTCTGCCCATAGAACATATACCTGATTCCATCCTGGACCATTTTCGAAGACTTAGACAATGTGAATCCTATTGGATCTATAAATTGAACACCCTTTATCCACACGGTCTGAATGATGTGGTGGAATCCTCAGTCTAACATCAATTACGATTATTTTTATATATGTATGTATATAAGCCTGCATCATACATTTGTCAGTCCATTTATTCTGGAAACAAGACCTCCATATCCCCTTATCTGGGCTTTAGGCATTAGGTTAATCCTCGGTACTCAACCTTTTCTACCTTTATAATTAATACATTTTTGTCTCTTCTTCTTGTTTGTATTATTGTCATATGCCACTATTTATATGGGTGTGTTCATATAAGCGTACATTTGTATTTTTTAGCTTAGTTAAATTGCTTGATTCATAAATCCAATTTATCCAGTATTGTTTCACATAACCATAGCCATGTCTTTCCGATATGCTTTAATGTCAATTTTAATATATATGTACGAATATTATCAAAACATGACCACCATTATATGCAGCACTGTGTGTGTGTGTATGTATGTGTGTATATATATGTGCGTCTGTATGTGTATATGTATGTGTATGTGGCGCACCTCCTCACCTGTATACACCTTTACCCCTGTATACACCTCCTTATAATCATTCGCTAATTGTGAGATTTTGTGTAGGTGTGTGTGTGTGTGTATGTATATGTATGTGTTTATATGTGTGCGTCTGTTTGTGTATATGTATATGGCGCACCTCCTCACTTGTATACACCTCCACACCCGTATACACCTCCTCGTAATCATATCCACCTGTAAACGCCTGCTCCCTGTGATGCACGAGGCCTAGGCGTCGCCCAGGTAGTCTATTTAGTTCTGGCTGTCTGGAGCGCAGGTTAGCTGATTCCTATGCTCTGACAGTTCAGGACATCTGTGAGTAACATCCTCTGATATAACTTATTACAGATTTACTCTACATGTGAACCTTTGATTGACTGAATGTAAGATAAGACTACTGTCTCAGTTTTTAACTTTGTATATAACATGTTTGTGACATTACAACTTGTTTCCTGCTCTGAACATACCATAGACTGTTTCTATATTTGTAATATTTTTAAGTTTTGGCAATCTGCTGATCTGTGTATTTTTTACTACTATTGTTTTAGTGGCCTGAGGAAGACGCCCAAAACGCGTAGCCTACATTTTTGCATATTTTTCTACTGTCAATTGGAATCAATAAAGACTCAATAATTTGGTTTTATTTTTGCATGCAATTGGCTTCTGTTTTATTGTCACACAGTAGCGCTCTATAGATATCCCGGGTTTTATTTTTCTTGTTCATTAACCTCCACCACCTCATTGGTTGGTGTCCGGGTAAGAGCTGCAACTGCCTATTTTCAGCCCCCTTCCAGGGTTTTCTATATACGGGCGCCAGGTAACTTTTTTTCTTCTTGAGAACTCATAACGTTCATAGATAACTGATTACAGCATAAACAGATTCAACAGTCGCTTAAAACATTTAGAATAATTGATCCGCCATTGCAAACTCACCTTGATTCAGCATCGCAGGAAATGACAGAAGTTGGTGTACGGTTCTTTTGCAAAGTTCTAAAGAGTTTTCAAACGATGAAGCCAAATTTGCAAATTTTGTAGAATTCCATAATCGAAACATGCAATGGCGATCACTCAAAAGCTTACGACAGTTCTGTTAACTTGTGTAACTGCAGTTTCCGGCTACAATATTGTGTTCCATGCAGACACATGCTTTTAATGAGAGAAACCCAATCAATTCCTTTGTATGATAGGAACTGCTTCCACAAAAAATACTGGGAAAATTTGCAAATTGAGCCTAGTTTTGAAGACACAGAATTTGATTTATATTGTGCTGTGGAAGAACAAGAGACTATTGATGAAGAACCACTCAGTAGTACTGCTAAGTACAATCCGCCGTTCCAATCCCTAACTCAGTTGGCGGATATTTTATCTAATCACGGAACTTCAACCTTTCTAAACTACTTGGAAGAAATCAAGGTTATCCAAAACAATGCCAGATGAGGTTCTTCGTTATTACAACCCAGCTTGTCATATAACCAGTCTGTACATCAAGATGTTGCAGGTGCTGAGACTTCAAATGTTCCGGATATAGTTGATGGAAATACACCACCTTCTACAAGCTGCAAATCTTCATCTGCACGTCCGCAGGTAGTTGTGCCTTTTCAGGCTGAAGGTATCCACAAAGAGGAGAAAAAGGGAAACAACCAAAACACAAAAAAATTGCAAGGAAATGGAGAAATGTCTGATTTGCCACTTTGATTTGGGGAAAAAGTCTAAAAAATTGACAACTTGTTTTTCTTGTTGTTCCACACTACATGAAGATTGTTATAGAGTGGATGGATGTCCGCAGTGCGAGGAAGATTAGCCATTGTAACATAAATGTCTTAATAAAGTGAAAATTTACTGGGATAAATATGATACATCTGCAGTTCATTTAAGTTTATAGGCACGGTACACGGATGGTACCTAAAAATAGCCAGGAGTTCATAGGTACGGTACCTAGAAATAGCCACATCCAGATTTTAATTCAAATTATTATTATTATTTTTTTTTTTTTGCACACACACACAGTCACATGACCTTACTTCTGTGATGTCATAAAACTAGGATCTGCTTACCTATTATGTGAGGTTCTGTTCACATTTGCATATGATGATGTCATAATGCACATATTTGCATATGATGATGTCATAATGCACATATTTGCATATGATGATGTCATAACGGAACCCTGAGGGGATATAAACCCTGAGCGCTGTGACATCACAGCCATTTCTTGAGTTGATGCTTTTGCTGACACTTCACTTTGGTTCTGGAAGAGCGAACTAGTTTGTACTACATATCTAGTGATTACTTCCATTCATTCTTACTGATCTTTGATCAGGGCCCAGTAATATCGGAGCCACCTGAGAACTTAGTTCTCTAATATTTCATCAGATCCGCCTTGGTAACTAAGCCATGAGCGCCCGAGAGCTGCGTCAGCTGATAGCTGACAATGATACATGGCTGCGCCGACCGGAGAATCAAGGTAAGTGAATTGTTCAGGAAGAGAGAGACAATATTCCCCCCACCCTAGAGGAGATTTCCTGGGAGGAGTTATCCCTGGGCTCTGCTGAGCAATGTTTCAGGGTAAACAGCACATTTTCCATTCCTAGTCGTTTGGGGTGGGTTTTACTTTCCTCCGAATTCCACCCCTGCCCATGATAGAAAACAGAAGTTCTTTATTCAGGCAATTTGACAAACTGGGCCCCATAATCACAAAACAATAACCCGTCTAAAACATAACTGTTATTCCCAATAAATCAATAAAAGAAATCCCAACAACGTTAAACCCCCCACTCTAAGGGTATGTTCACACGGAGGAAAAGGTCACGGAACATTCCGCAACAGGAAAAGACAAAAGGATATATCCAGCACTCGGAATCCGGCCTAATAAAAATAAACTTAACTTTTATTAAGAATTGGTCATTCTTCCATTAAAATTTTTTTGATCATACGAGGGGTAAGCTAATGTCCCGTGTATGATCATAATTTTTTAATGGAAGAATGACCATTTCTTAATAAAAGTTAAGTTTTATTTTTATTAGGCCGGATTCCGAGTGCTGGATATATCCTTTTGTCTTTTCCTGTTGCTGCATTTTGGCTTAGCCGAGAGAGCCATTATCCGTGCACCGATCTTTTGGAATCCTGCTACAACGCTGACGGCTCTGACACGTGAGTAGTGCACTTCTAAATTATTATCATTTTTTCTATATTAAGAGCTGTGACCTTCATATCTTTTTCACGGAACATTCCATTTGAACATTCCGCGACGAAATGCCGATGCAGCATCAGCTTCCTATCGCGGCAACCCACTCCTGTGTAGGCCCGAATAAATGGTCAAGCCATGGAATTCACGTCTGATTCTGCGCAGATAGGGCATGTTGCTTCTTTTTTTCGCTACTAGCTAGCGTTCTGTCCAGTTTCTTCATATCTCCCATCACTACCTTGTTCAGAAAAGAAACTGCCACCCCCCAGACCCTTAAAGAGGACCTTTCACCGATTTGGGCGTAGGCAATTCTATATACTGCTGGAACGCTGACAATGATCTGAATTCAGCGCACTGTCGGCTTTCCCAATCTGTGCCCCGGGTAAAGAACTATCGGCCCTGGTACCGTAGCTCTTTACAGTCAGAAGGGCGTTCCTGACAGTCACTCAGGTACATCCTTCTCCACAGCAGTGCCTATTGCGCTGTACTGGGTGAGCTGGGAGGAACGCCCCCTCCCTCCAGATAATATTTGTCTATGGACAAGCACTGTCAGCTTTCCAGCAGTACAGAGTAACTGCTCAAGCATACATCAATATGATCAGCAAAGTGAGTTTTTGCTGAGGTTACCCTCTTTGAACGGGCACCGGAACAAACAAGGCTAACCCCGAGAGAAACTGCCGCTATTATTATACCCTGGGGTCTTTTCAGACCCCGGAGTATAATAATCAGAGACTCAGGGGAGGTGAAGAAGCATAATAAACAGTGTAACTCACCTCTCCGGGATCCATTGTTACTCCTAGCACAGGCTTCAGGACTATATGGCAATGTTCCAGACGTGACGTCCCCACGTGACATCTGGGACATTACTGTTCAGATCTGTTTTCAGGGCATCCTGTCTTGGGCTGGTTAAGAGAAAAAATAAGGAAAAAAATAAACTGGTAAAATTGCTGCCCCTTTGAAAGTGCTGCCTGAGGCGGCTGCGTGACCTCGCCTCAGAGGCGCGGCCCTGGTTGGGGGAAAGCTAGCGCTCACCTGTGTGGAGAGGGAACTTATGGGCTTTAATCCTTGGTGGCCAGCGCACATACAAGTCTATGACAGGGAGAGGCTGTTGCTTGTGTTTCCAGTTAATTTAGGGAACTAACAGCCCATTGGGGTTAGTGTTTACTGGGGAGAGTGCCTTCTATGCCTCCCTGTTGTTCTTAATGGCATATGCTATGGACATGCATTAATCCCCGCAATTATCAGGTTGGGCAATTATATCTCCCAAAGATCTTTGTTTGGCATTAGATTAGGCTTCTAATAATCTCTATAAATCCCCATTAGATTATTATTGTTTTGGTCCCTGTATGATTACTATACACTATGAGCAGCGGGACCGTTAGGGCTAGTTCACACGGGGGGCAATGAGGCAGATTTTGACAGCAGATTTCACCTCAAAACCTGCCTCCATACAATGGTGGTCTATGGAGACTGCTAGCTTTCATTTTTCCGCTAGCAGTTTTCCCTCCCCTCTATTCACTTTAGGGGAGGGGAAAACCGCCTGTCATTTTCTGAAAAAAACTGCTCCAGAAAAGAACGCCTCAAGGTAAAAAACAACGCTTCCTAATTAGGAAGCGGTTTTTTTCGGGACCAAAATAAGCCAGGCGGTTTTTACGTGTGAACTAGCCCTTAGCATTGGGGATTTAACATTGCTGGGAGTTCTTTTATTTATTTATTGGGAATAAAAAAAAATTTCAGATGACTTATTGTTTTGTGATTATGGGGCCCAGTTTGTCCAATATTAGTTGATGGCGTCCCTTCATCCAGTAAATGATATATATCTTTATTCAGGTTACTGTTGAACTTAACTATACTGGGGTCTCTTCTCCTCAAAACCCTTAGCAATAACAGGATCCATTCCTATGGGCTAAATGTGTTACCTTTATATATTTACAGGTCAGGCAGCAATTGTCCATAGACTGAGGTCATCCCTAGGACATTGTGGAGAACCTTCTACTGGACATCAAAGAAGCAGGAATCCTATCACTGCGAGGACAGGGAGACGCGACAGAGCTCCTCCACAGCACAGAGGACTAGAAGAGAGCAGGGAAAGAAGCCGCTCTCCATTAAGACCCGCCCCTGCAGAGCCCTCCAGAATAATAGGAGAGAGTAGCAGTGATAGCAGCCGTTCAGCAAGTGGATCCACAGCTGACACCACTGAATTTCAACGGCCAAATCCGGTTCCTCCCAGCCGCAGACCCCCTGAGGTTCCAATTCCAAGCAGATCTCCTGTATACCACCACCCTATAACTCGTGTATTCAGTAGCTTCCTTCGGCTGCTGGGCATAGGTGGGATGACGGAAATGCAACCACTTTCACCAAATGCACAATATCTTCTTTTGCTGGAAAGAGAGTATCCTCGATTCAGCAAGAGAGCTCTGCAGATTCAGAACTTACCCACTAGAGAGGTAATATCTCAGGAGGAGGCCCAGTCATGTGTAATCTGCATGACTGAATATGAGATTGGAGAGCGAGTCACAGAGCTTCCCTGTACTCATAACTTTCATCAGGGTTGCATCTCGATCTGGCTGCACTCCAACTCTCTGTGCCCCGTGTGCCGTGAGCACTTCGTCCAATGAAGCACCAACAATAACCTCAGGGGAGGATCCTGCCTTGTATTCAGCCCTGGTTGTGAACTCACCATGAAGGGCTATGAACAGAGACATCCCAAAATTATGGACGGTAAGCCATCTATATTTCATCTTTTCCCTCCGCCCTATCAGATGTATGTGACATGTAACTTAGAAATAATAACATTTTATCTTTTTCTATCCAGAAAGAATATCCAAGCCTGGAAAAAGAACAGCCTGAACTACAATCCGTTACAGGACACGGCAGCTCCAGACCCGGATGGTGCCATATACTTTATTCCATGGCAAATTCTTCCTAAAAAAAAAAAAAAAAATGTAAATAAAAAAAAAAAAAAAAAAAAGATTGTGTAAATTGTTTTTACTTTTTTTACTGTATATAATAATATTTTGTGATCTAGGAGCCTATAATGATAAGTAAGACAGAGGTAGCAGTTACACCAAATACACGACCGCACCAACAAATGCTCCAATATATGGCAGATATATGTAAATGTGTATATTGTGTAATGAGGAGATCATAGCTCCAGGGGCTGCGGGGAGGGCAGATATACATGGGCCTAAGTGCACAAGGAGGCTCAAGGCCCCTCTGTTATTCTCCAACTCTCTCAAAACATCTGGGAGGGGCCCCTGGATATGATAAGGTGGTATAGGTGAACTGTCTGGCGGTATTATATGAGCAGGGAATACAGGGCCGCATTAAATATAGGGAAGATGGTGCACTCCTATCTCTTTTTAGTGATTATTATGTAAGACAAAACATGGAGATGCCGGGGATTGAACCCGGGGCCTCATACATGCAAAGCATGCGCTCTACCACTGAGTTACATCCCCTCATACACAGTGTGAAAATGCTCATGTTTCTGAGACTACATACCACCTATATGGCAGTATTACATTGGTATTATTATTATTATGGGCAGGTATATGGCATTTATACACTCACCGGCCACTTTATTAGGTACACCTGTCCAACTGCTCGTTAACACTTAATTTTTAATCAGCCAATCACATGGCGGCAACTCAGTGCATTTAGGCATGTAGACATGGTCAAGACAATCTCCTGCAGTTCAAACCGAGCATCAGTATGGGGAAGAAAGGTGATTTGAGTGCCTTTGAACGTGGCATGGTTGTTGGTGCCAGAAGGGCTGGTCTGAGTATTTCAGAAACTGCTGATCTACTGGGATTTTCACGCACAACCATCTCTAGGGTTTACAGAGAATGGTCCGAAAAAGAAAAAACATCTAGTGAGCGGCAGTTCTGTGGGCGGAAATGCGTTGTTGATGCCAGAGGTCAGAGGAGAATGGCCAGACTGGTTCGAGCTGATAGAAAGGCAACAGTGACTCAAATAGCCACCCGTTACAACCAAGGTAGCCAGAAGAGCATCTCTGAACGCACAGTACGTCCAACTTTGAGGCAGATGGGCTACAGCAGCAGAAGACCACACTGGGTGCCACTCCTTTCAGCTAAGAACAGGAAACTGAGGCTACAATTTGCACAAGCTCATCGAAATTGGACAATTGAAGATTGGAAAAACGTTGCCTGGTCTGATGAGTCTCGATTTCTGCTGCGACATTCGGATGGTAGGGTCAGAATTTGACGTCAACAACATGAAAGCATGGATCCATCCTGCCTTGTATCGGTAACGGTTCAGGCTGGTGGTGGTGGTGTCATGGTGTGGGGAATATTTTCTTGGCACTCTTTGGGCCCCTTGGTACCAACTGAGCATCGTTGCAATGCCAAAGCCTACCTGAGTATTGTTGCTGACCATGTCCATCCCTTTATGACCACAATGTACCCAACATCTGATGGCTACTTTCAGCAGGATAATGCAATGCCATGTCATAAAGCTGGAATCATCTCAGACTGGTTTCTTGAACATGACAATGAGTTCACTGTACTCCAATGGCCTCCACAGTCACCAGATCTCAATCCAATAGAGGAGCATCTTTGGGATGTGGTGGAACGGGAGATTCGCATCATGGATGTGCAGCCGACAAATCTGCGGCAACTGTGTGATGCCATCATGTCAATATGGACCAAAATCTCTGAGGAATGCTTCCAGCACCTTGTTGTATCTATGCCACGAAGAATTGAGGCAGTTCTGAAGGCAAAAGGGGGTCCAACCCGTTACTAGCATGGTGTACCTAATAAAGTGGCCGGTGAGTGTATATTTCCACTTTACTAATCACATAATGATATCCAGTAGTATCAGCACAATAGGGCTACACGTAGTATATTGTCTCAGGAATTGGAGTATTTGTAGAGGTTTCCCATAGGGGATGTAGCTCAGTGGTAGAGCGCATGCTTCGCATGTATGAGGCCCCGGGTTCAATCCCCGGCATCTCCATGTTTTGTGATAAACACCTACAAAAACATCAAAGATCCAGAAAACTGATAAATGTGCAGGAATTCAGGAAACATCTGCCCGTATCCTATTAATATTATAAAGGTGTGAGTTTGGATGTTTGTGTGTTTGAATGTTCAGATGTTTGTTCCTCAATCACAGCCAAACGGCTGAATGGATTTTGGGGAAATTTCACACACACATACATATTGCCCAGGAAAAGGTAATAGGCTACTTTAAATGTGGGCCACTCACCCCAAATCGCCACCGTGACCCTCCAAAAAACCCTCTGGCACGGCTGTAGCAGCTGGCATTCTGCCAGCACTGGTCTGTGCACGCACCTCCTATTGGTGCATGGCAGGCTGTGGGCGGGTTCTGGAGCCAGGGCTGCGGCACCATAGGTTGGGGACTGAAGGTGGGCGTGCCGATTCAGCAGGGACACAGTGAGCAAGATGGCGGCAGCCCACATGGTCCCAGCGCCGTAGCTATCCCAGGCCACCTACACACTTCGCGGATGGCTAAGGAGGAGGCTGCTGCACCCGACACACCACATAACAGGTCAGTGCAGCAGAGACAGGGGGTTGGGGAGGGGGTTGGGGAGGGGGTGTCCCGGGGAGGACAGCTTCATGTCCCCCCCCCTACCCTACATCACCCCAGTGTAGTTGGACTCACCTTGCCACACTCCCCCGCGGCTCATAGGTGTTGGGCGGCTGGCTGCGTATGGCAGGTAGGCTGCAATAGAGGCGCCGGTATTCTGCAATGCACTGTATAATACCGGCGCCTCTATTGCAGTCTACCTGCCTAGGATGTAATCAACTCAAACACAAAAACATTCATGTATCCACTTCAGCTTGTAAGCACATATTGGATACGGATCCTTGTAGACCAGGGCTCGGCTCCGCAGTGCAGCGAAAGACTGACAAGCCAGGAAAGCAGCGCAAGGCCCCTGCTCTGCCTCATATATGCCACAGGCAACCAGCCGCCCGACAACTATGTGCAGTGAGCGAGCGGAGAGAGCGGCGGGGGAGCGTGGCAAGGTGAGTCCAACTACACTGGGGCCGATGTAGGGGGGGGGGACATGAAGCTGTGAGCAGAGATGGGAGGCAAGAAACTGGGGGAAGAGATGGGGGGACAAGAAACTGGGGGCAGAGATGGGGGGACAAGAAATATAAGCGGTTCAGCGCCACCGCCAACCCGCAGACGAAGTCGCGGGTAACTGCTAGTAGGGCATATGGTGCACTCCTACTGGGCCCTATGGTAGCGGGGGCCTCTTGGGACACCAGGACAGTCCCAGTTTACATCTGCTGTGAGGCCTTAGGAGGCAGATTGCTGAATCCAGGAGGGGGCAGCACTGAGAGCATTTGTTGGGGGAACCTGGCGAGATTTGTCTCATGAGATCTCCTGGTGGTTTCGTCCAGACCGGAAATGTGCAAAACGGAACTGCGGTACATGTCACTGAGCTGTTAGTGTCCTTGTGAACCCAATATAGACTAATGCACCTTCTATAGGGGATGTAGCTCAGGTAGCACTACTAATGTGTATAGTATGGGAGTATTATCCGTGTGCACTATATGGTGGTATTATTGTTTTGCACAGTGTGACAGTATCATTTATATTCACTCTATGTATTTAGTATTTGTTTGTAGGACAGTGTTATTTCGGTGTGCTGTATGTGGGCGCTGTATGGCTACATTTTATCTATATAGCGGTATTATTATTATATATTTCCACTTTACTAATCACATAATGATATCCAGTAGTATCAACACAATAGGGCTACACGTAGTATATTGTCTCAGGAATTGGAGTATTTTCAGAGGTTTCCTATAGGAGATGTAGCTCAGTGGTAGAGCGCATGCTTCGCATGTATGAGGCCCCGGGTTCAATCCCCGGCATCTCCATGTTTTGTACAGGTTTATCTAAATACAATAAAGATGACAAATTTCATAGCTCAGGTGTCTGGATGTTCCTCAAATAACTGGATTTTGTCAAAAAATAAGCTTAAAAGTAAAAAGATTGTATCGTTCACCATCATATAATGTGGAAACATAAGCGCATGGTGGACAGTAGGGGGCAGTCAACTCATACACAAAAACATCCATGTACGCACTTCAACTTGTAGGGACATATTGGATACGGATCCTTGTAGACCAGGGCTCGGCTCCACAATGACAGGAGGTGCAAGATGTCAGGCACATGATAATTTATACTGGATTTCTGGCATACCATGTTGGTGGTAGGATGTGAAGTCACCAGATGCTGCAGGATCACCGGCAATGTATTCCTGTACATGTATTGTGCGGACTAGACTGCCCCCTAGTGTCCATCATTTTCTCTACAGACAAAAGGTTAAGCTCTTTTACATTAAATTCCGTCTTCGTATTATCCCCGAACATATTTCGTGTGACTTCCTGCCTGTATATCAGTTTTACTGACCTTTGATGTTTTGTAGTTCTTTGTCTCAAAAGATGGAGATGCCGGGGATTGAACCCGGGGCCTCATACATGCAAAGCATGCGCTCTACCACTGAGCTACATCCCCTACACAATGCTCCTACTTATGCTCCCAATGCATCCGAGAAAAATAGTCATGCTTACACTTCAGCCCTCCAGGGGGCCCTGTGCGTTGCATATCACATTGCTATTAACAACATCCTGACACGGTTCAGCCTCAGCTACATGATATGAGACGCATGGAGCCCCCTAGAGGACTGAATTGTAAGCAAAGGTGGCTGTGGGCAGCGGCAGGGATCGGTAACTAAATAGGACCTAATACCTGCTGGGATTATTTCCCCTCAGTGCAGGGGCTCAATGGAACGTGTTGTTTCATCTCAGAATTGGGAACGTTAGTGGAATAGTTATACAGGGGATGTAGCTCAGTGGTAGAGCGCGTGCTTTGCATGTATGAGGCCCCGGGTTCAATCCCTGGCATCCCCATGCCCTGTACAGGTTTATCTAAATACAATACAGATGCTACATTTCAGCGCTTAGGTGTCGGGATGATCCTCAAACAACTGAATTGTGTCAAAAAATAAGCTTAAAAATAAAAGATTGTATCGTTCACCATCATATAATGTGGAAACATAAGCGCATGGTGGACAGTAGGGGGCAGTCAACTCAAACACAAAAACATCCATGTACGCACTTCAACTTGTTGAAACACAAAAGTGTTTCTTTTACGTGTACTGCGTGGTAGCACTGCTAATGTGTATAGTATGGGAGTATTATCCATGTGCACTATATGGTGGTATTATTGTTTTGCACAGTGTGACAGTATCATTTATATGCACTCTATGTTTTTAATATTTATTTGCAAGACAGTGTTATTTCGGTGTACTGTATGTGGGCGCTGTATGGCCACATTTTATCTATATGGCGGTATTATTATTATATATTTCCACTTTACTAATCACATAAGGATTTCCAGTAATAACAACACAATAGGGCTACATGTAGTATATTGTCTCTGGAATTGGAGTATTTTTAGAGGTTTTCGTATAGGGGATGTAGCTCAGTGGTAGAGCGCATGCTTCGCATGTATGAGGCCCCCGGGTTCCATCCCCGGCATCTCCATGTTTTGTGATAAACAACTACAAAAATATCAAAGATCCAGAAAACTGATGAATGTGCAGGAATTCAGGAAACCTCTGCCCGTCTGTATTATAAAGGCTGAATATTATCTGTTCACCATTTTAGACTCCTATGTCGATAGTGACCACTAGGGGGCGGTGTAGCTGACACAATACATGTATAGAAATACATGGCCAGTGATGTAATAAATAGTGCTCCTTAGTGACTGCAAACTTGGACACAAAGGACCTGCGCTTGCCAAATGGATGAGTAAATATACGATTATTATTGAACAACACACTACGCATTTCGGGCATAACTCTGCCCTTCTTCAGGTGTAAAAGTTCTTTACCGTCAGGCCAGGAGGCTTGTTAACCCGGCGGAAGGCAAGGTTCCATACACCCATACATACACCCGTGAGGTGTGAGGTACCCTGCAGCTGCATCCAATCCTGAGAGGGATCCTTGGCCAAGTGATCCCATCATCAACAAAACAGTTGTGTATGCACACTACCTAAAAGGTGAGCCTGTTTTTTGTCATCTGAAATTATCACTATCAGTACGATCTCCACTACGGGTTGCTCGGTGTTTCTTTTGTTTTTGAGATCTGAGAAAAATAGTCCTGCTATCTATCATTCGCTTACACTTCAGCCCTCCAGGGGGCCCTGTGTGTTGCATATCACATCGCTGTCAACAACATCCTGACACTGTTCAGCCTCAGCTACATGATATTTGATGCATGGGGCCCCCTAAAGGACTGAAATGTAAGCAAAGGTGGCTGTGGGCAGCGGCAGAGATGTGTAACTAAATAGGGCCTAATACCTGCTGGGATTATTTCCCCTCAGTACAGGGGCTCAATGCAATGTGTTGTTTCATCTCAGAATTGGGAACATTAAAGGAATTGTTATGTAGGGGATGTAGCTCAGTGGTAGAGCGTGTGCTTTGCATGTATGAGGCCATGGGTTCAATCCCCGACACCTCCATGTTTTGTACAAGTTTATCTAAATACAATAAAGATGACAAATTTCAGAGCTCGGGTGTCTGGATGATCCTCAAACAACTGGATTTTGTCAAAAAATAAAAAGATTGTATCGTTCACCATCATATAATGTGGAAACATAAGCTCATGGTGGACAGTAGGGGGCAGTCAACTCATACACAAAAACATCCATGTACGCACTTCGACTTGTTGAAACACAAAAGTGTTTTTTTACGTGTACTGCGTAGTAGCACTACTAATGTGTATAGTATGGGAGTATTATCCGTGTGCACTATATAGTGGTATTATTGTTTTGCACAGTGTGACAGTATCATTTATATGCACTCTATGTTTTTAGTATTTATTTGTAGGACAGTGTTATTTCGGTGTACTGTATGTGGGCGCTGTATGGCTACATTATATCTGTATGGCGGTATTATTATTATGTATTTCCACTTTACTAATCACATAATGATTAGAGATGAGCGAACAGTGTTCTATCGAATTCATGTTCGATCAGATATTAGGCTGTTCGGCATGTTCGAATCGAATCGAACACCGCGTGGTAAAGTGCGCCATTACTCGATTCCCCTCCCACCTTCCCATGCGCCTTTTTTGCTCCAATAACAGCGCAGGGTAGGTGGGACAGGAACTACGACACCGGTGACGTTGAGAAAAGTAGGCAAAACCCATTGGCTGCCGAAAACATGTGACCTCTAATTTAAAAGAACAGCGACGCCCAGGTTCGCGTCCAGCTAGCTAGGGCTTAGATTCTGGGTAGGCAGGGACAGGCTAGATAGGAAGGAGAAGACAACCACAACAGCTCTTGTAAGAGCTAAATTCCAGGGAGAAGCTTGTCAGTGTAACATGGCACTGACGGGCTCAATCGCCGCAACCCAGCTTTCCCAGGATCCTGAATGGAATACACTGTCAGTGTATTCCCGTATACCCGATATATACCCCCGATACCCGTTCCAACGGTGTGCCCCCCCACCTTCACCCCAGAAATACCCTGCAAGTCCCCTAGCAATAGAATTGGGGCTATATACACCCACTATTTTTGCTACTGCCATATAGTGCCATTGTCTGACTGGGAATTCAAAGAATATATTGGGCTTACATATAACTTCAATTCCAGGGAGAAGCTTGTCAGTGTAACGTGGCACTGACGGGCTCAATCGCCGCAACCCAGCTTTCCCAGGATCCTGAATGGAACACACTGACAGTGTATTCCCGTATACCCCATATATACACCCCAAATCACCGTTCCAACGGTTTGCCCCCCACCTTCACCTCAGAAATACCCTGCAAGTCCCCTAGCAATAGAATTGGGGCTATATACACCCACAATTTTTGCTACTGGTATATAGTGCCATTGTCTGACTGGGAATTCAAAGAATATATTGGGGTTACGTGCACCCACAATTTTTACTACTGGTATACAGTGCCAGTTTCTGACTGGGAATTCAAAGAATATATTGGGGTTACAAATACCCTCATTTCTTGCTACTGCCATATAGTGCCAGTTTCTGACTGGTAATTCAAAGAATATATTGGGGTTACGTGCACCCACAATTTTTACTACTGGTATACAGTGCCATTGTCTGACTGGGAATTCAAAGAATATATTGGGGTTATAAATACCCTCATTTCTTGCTACTGGTATATAGTGCCATTGTCTGACTGGGAATTCAAAGAATATATTGGGGTTACGTGCACCCACAATTTTTACTACTGGTATACAGTGCCATTGTCTGACTGGGAATTCAAAGAATATATTGGGGTTACGTGCACCCACAATTTTTACTACTGGTATATAGTGCCATTGTCTGACTGGGAATTCAAAGAATATATTGGGGTTACGTGCACCCACAATTTTTACTACTGGTATACAGTGCCAGTTTCTGACTGGGAATTCAAAGAATATATTGGGGTTACGTGCACCCACAATTTTTACTACTGGTATACAGTGCCATTGTCTGACTGGGAATTCAAAGAATATATTGGGGTTACGTGCACCCACAATTTTTACTACTGGTATATAGTGCCAATTTCTAACTGGGAATTCAAAATGCGCAAGGCTCCCGGAAAGGGACGTGGACGAGGCCGTGGGCGAGGTCGGGGGAATGGTTCTGGGGAGCAAGGTAGCAGTGAAGCCACAGGGCGTCCCGTGCCTACTCCTGTGTCCAGATGCTCAAACACTAGAGTCTCCTCCATCTCCGTTCGATTTGGTGGTGGATGACCAGCAACCCACCCTCATCGACGATGATGTGACGCAGTTGCCGTCAGGGCATCCAGTTGACCGGCGCATTGTGCGGGAGGAGGAGATGAGACAGGAGTTGGAAGAGGAAGTGGTGGATGATGAGGACACTGACCCGACCTGGACAGGGGGGATGTCAAGCGGGGAAAGTAGTGTGGATGTTGAGGCAAGTGCAGCACCAAAAAGGGTAGCTAGAGGCAGAGGCAGAGGTCAGCAGCTTAGGCGAAGCCAGGCCACACCCGGAATCTCCCAAGATGTTCCAGTTCGTACCCAGCCCCGAAAAACTCCCACCTCGAGGGCACGTTTCTCGAAGGTGTGGAGTTTTTTCAAGGAATGCGCCGAGGACAGATATAGTGTTGTCTGCACAATTTGCCTCTCGAAATTGATTAGGGGCTCTGAGAAGAGCAACCTGTCCACCACTTCAATGCGCCGTCATTTGGAATCCAAGCACTGGAATCAGTGGCAGGCAGCAACGGCAGGACAAAGGCCGCCTGCCGTTCACGCCACTGCCACTGCCTCTGCCACTGCCTCTGCCTCTGCCACTGCCACTGCTGACTGTGCTGGCGATGCACTCCAGAGGACGAGCCAGGACACCACTTCATCTGCCTCCGCCACTTTGTTGACTTCTCCCTCATCCTCCCCTGTTCCTGTCTTATCTCCTTCTCCTGCACCATCAAAGGCACCATCAGGCGCTTCTTTACAACAACCCACCATCTCTCAGACATTGGAGCAGCGGCAGAAATACACTGCTAACCACCCACACGCGCAAGCCTTGAACGCCAACATCGCTAAACTGCTGGCCCAGGAGATGTTGGCGTTCCGGCTTGTTGAAACTCCCGCCTTCCTGGACCTGATGGCAACTGCGGCACCTCGCTATGCCGTCCCTAGCCGTCACTACTTCTCCCGGTGTGCCGTCCCCGCCTTGCACCAGCACGTGTCACTCAACATCAGGCGGGCCCTTAGTTCCGCGCTTTGCACAAAGGTCCACTTGACCACCGACGCGTGGACAAGTGCATGCGGACAGGGACGCTACATTTCACTGACGGCACACTGGGTGAATGTAGTTGAGGCTGGGACTGCTTCCCAAACTGGCCCGGTGTACCTCGTCTCCCCGCCTAACATTCCTGGCAGGGACACGAGAAGAACACCCCCCTCCTCCTCCTCCTCTACCGCCTCCTCCTCCGCCACCGCCTCCTCCTCCGCTGTTAGATTGACCCCAGCTACGAGTTGGAAACGTTGCAGCACTGGCGTTGGTAGACGTCAGCAGGCTGTGCTGAAGCTGATCAGCTTGGGGGACAGACAGCACACTGCCTCCGAGGTGAGGGATGCCCTCCTCGATGAGACGGCAATATGGTTTGAGCCGCTGCACCTGGGCCCAGGCATGGTCGTTTGTGATAACGGCCGGAACCTGGTAGCAGCTCTGGAGCTTGCCGGACTCCAACATGTTCCATGCCTGGCCCACGTCTTCAACCTAGTGGTGCAACGTTTCCTAAAGAGCTACCCCAATGTTCCAGAGCTACTGGTGAAAGTGCGGCGCATGTGCGCCCACTTTCGCAAGTCGACAGTAGCCGCTGCTAGCTTAAAATCTCTCCAGCAACGCCTGCATGTGCCACAACACCGGCTTTTGTGCGACGTCCCCACACGCTGGAACTCAACGTTTCAGATGTTGAATAGAGTAGTTGAGCAGCAGAGACCTTTGATGGAATACCAGCTACAAAACCCTAGGGTGCCACAAAGTCAGCTGCCTCAGTTTCTCATCCATGAGTGGCCATGGATGAGAGACCTTTGTGACATCCTACGGGTGTTTGAGGAGTCCACAAGGAGGGTGAGCTCTGAGGATGCGATGGTGAGCCTTACA